>NC_082683.1:121589381-121854381 GCF_949987515.2 Delphinus delphis
TCACCAGTTGAGATAGAATGTGTGACTTTAGGTGCAGGGTCTGGGGAGATGGGTCACCCTGGTGAGTGTGGATATGTGACCCCAGGTATAGGGTGCGGGTCTGTGTGGGTCTCACCACATCTGCATGGGTCAGGATCACATGTACGGGGAGACCGCATATGTGCTCTTTGACTGCAGTATGTATTTTCCCCTTTGAGATTTCCAACCTCTGCATTAAGAGTGTTGCCCTGATTAACCTGTGGTTCCTTTTCTTCTCTTAATCTTGTCACATTCATATGAGGTCAGGCATGTTTGAGTGGGTTGCTGCTCTGTGTTCTGGTGAGTGACAATGCTTGGTGGTATCATATTAATATCATAGAATATCATATGTCTAATCTGTGGGGGTCACCACTGCCTCGGTCCGCCTGGACAGAGGTCAGGTGAGCACAGACTAGTCCCCCCCTAAGAATGGTCTCCCTTGTGCCATGTGAGGGTACCATGATGGCCTCTAAGGTAGGGGACTGTGTCTGGACCTCTGACATTTGTGATGAAGAGGAGTCGAAATGGAATCCCAATTAACAAGACATTATTTTAAGAATTTATTTTAAGTGAAATAAAACACACGTCACTTTCCCTTTACCATCGTCACCATTTTAAGTGCACATTTCTGAGGCATCAGATCTATTCACTCTCTCGTGGGGCCATCACCACCATCCCTAGAACTTTTCATCTTGCAAAACCAAAATTCCACAACCATGTAAGTCTCACTCCCCATTCCCTCCCACTGCCCCTGGCACCGATATCCATTTCAGTCCCTGAGTTTCTGACTCCAGGGCACCCACTGGAGTGGAACCCTGCAGTGTTTGCTGACGGGTCACTTTGGAAGAGCTGACTTTCAGTCTGAAGCTCTGCCTGTTTGCCTCTGAAGAATCTGCATTTAAGGAGAGGGTGTATGAGGAAGGGGGTGTATGAGGGACAAAGGTGTCCGGGGTGCAGATGAGCCAGGACCTGACCAGCTGCCTTTTGGGTCCTCTGGTTCCATCTCTTGGCCTGGGCCTCATCTGCATCATCACTGGCCCCACTGGCACCCCTGGGGTGTTGTTGTCTGAGTGAGATTCCCCTGGTACCCCTGCTCTCCTTCCCTCCTCCTGCTGGTTGGGGAGGGAACTGCTTGCTGTGTGGTCTCTACTCCTGAGGCACAAAGGACCCTGCAGCATGAACCTGCAGAGTGTGCATGTGGTCCCAAGAGCATGGGACCCACATAGGACACAGCATTGGGGCATGACAAGTGCTAGGGCTGCCTCATTACTGACAGGGAATGTTGCCAAGTTGCTGCTCGGGAGAGCGTGGTGGGTGGCCTGGGATCCCAGAGACCCCATTCCTATCCTGGAGCTTGGACAGTGTATCCCCATGGGCTCCCGATTCACCCCATATCTGAGCCATATCCCTCTGTCCTTTCTTTGAACTCAGGAAAACGACCTCTACTGATCATTGCCCACAACATCGGCCTGCTCCTGTTGGTATTAGGATTCTTTATTTAGGCGTCCTGGGATAGCAGCTCTTTTTAGGCCTGAGAAGGAACAGCTCAGGAGTGTAAAACAATTTCAGATGAAACTAATATTCAATGACTGTCTCTATACTGCTGGGTTGTTGACTTCTATTAGTCATTATTCTCCTGGTTTTAGCTCTGATGTGGGGATTACAGGGGAGTCAACATTTAAATCTTCATAATCTGTGTATTTGTAGCTTCAGTAACATTACTGAGCCATAGTTTGTATGGTTTGGGAAGAGTTATTGATTTCATGTATCATGTAAAGGATTCACAATGATGATAGGGCAATTAAGATTACAATAATGGCTGGTAAATTGTTCACATTTTCTCCACCTGTGCATCTATTGTACATATATCAGTTAGTTTAGTTGTCAATATTAGTGAAATAATATAGAGGACTAGAGAACTTATTTCAAAAATCACTATTGTGTGCTGATGAATATGTAAAAGTTCTTCCATAATCGGTGATGCTGTATCTTGAGACCCTAGATGAAATTTATATGCCTTCGTGATAGACACTATTTTAGCCTATAATTTTACTTTGAAAAATTTGCATCACTTTTTACTTTTATCTCATTTATTGAGAAAGACATAATTGTTATGCTGTTGGCTTCAAACTGCTTGAAAAGGACTTGAGCACTTCCTTATTTTACATCGGTAGGATCTTCAAATATAGGATGTGGTGGAGGGCCTCTGTGCAACCATTCTAGGTTAGTAGTAGCAGTTTCCACTGCTGAGACTTCTCGTTTGGACACAAATGTTTTTCACAGTATGAAGATTATTAGCATTACTACTGCTACTGAAATGATTGAGCCTAAAGACAAAATATTTCATGTTGTGTGTGCCTCAGAGTAATGTAGTAACCTCCCTGAGAGGCCAAGAAAGTGCTGCAGGAGGTCATATTTACTACTACAAATATACCTGTGAAGTGAGTTTTGCTACTGCTGAGTTAACTGTATAACCTGAGAATAGTGAGAATCAGTGTAGAAAGCCTCCTATAATAGTGAAGGCTTCTCCCATGGACACTACATCATGGAAGTGTGCTACTACATAGTATGTATCCTGGAGGACAGTGTCCGGGGATGAGTTGGCTAAGATGATTCCTGTCAAACCACCTACTGTAAAAAGGAAAGCAAAGCCTAAAACTCATAATAGAGTGGGATCTCATATAATATTACCTCCGTGAACAGTTGCTAATCAGGGACTTCCCTGGTGATGCAGTGGTAAAGAATTGGCCTGCCAATACAGGGGAAATTGGTTCGATCCCCGGTCCGGGAAGATTCCACATGCCGCAGAGCAGAAAGTTCGTGTGCCGCAACTACTGAGCCTGCGCTCTAGAGCCGCGAGCCAAAACTACTGGGCCCGTGCACCAGAGCCTGTGCTCTGCAACAAGAGAAGCCACTGCAATGAAAATTCTGCACACCACAACGAAGAGTAGCTGCCGCTCACCGCAACCATAGAAAGCCCACATGCAGCAACCAAGACCCAACACAGCCAAAAGAAAAATTAAAGAAAGATTTGCTAATCAGCTAGCTAATTTTACTCCTGTAGGGGCAGAAGTAATTACGGTAGCTGATGCAAAGTGTGCTCCTGCGTCGACAGCTATCCCTATGGTAAACATATGATGGGTCCGCAAGAGATATCCTAAAAAGCCAGTAGACATGACTCATAGTATTCCCAAATAGCTGAAAGGCACTTTTTGTCCTAAATAGTATGTAATGATATGTGAGTTGATAACAAACCCTGGTAGGCCATGAGTGCAGACTTCAGGGTAACCAAAGTATCAAAACGGGTGTTGGTATAGGATTCGGTCTCCTCCTGCAGGGTCAAAGAAAGTAGTGTTGAGATTTCTATCTCTTAACAGTATGGCAATTCTGGCTGCTCGGACTGACACTGGTAATTATAGTAATATGGCTATAGTTGGGGAAGATTAAACTAATAGTGGTGTTTGGTATTGGAATGTGACTTCTGGTTTTTTATTAAAGACTATAGTAATAAAAATAATAGCACCAAAAATTGAAGAGACACCTGCTAAATAAAAGAAGGAAATGGTTAGGTCGACTGAGGCTCCTGCGTGGGCCAGATTGCTGAATATAGGATTCCACTGGTACCAGAGCCAGCTTCTACTATTGGTGATATGAGTAGGAGTAAGAATGATAGGGGAAGTAGTCAAAAGTTTATATGATTTATTCAGGGAAATGCTACCTCAGGTGTCTGAGTTGTTAGTGGGCCAAGTCAGTTTTCAAACCCTGCAATCATAATGGGTACAACTATAAAGAAAATTATTACAAGTGCAGGGACTGTTATGACTACCTTACAGATTTGGGCATCTCCAAGTAGCGTTCCAGGTTAGCATAGCTCAGCCTGGATTAATATACTTAAGGTGCTGCCTGCTACTCCAGCTGAAGCATCAAATAGTAAATATAAAATATCTTTGTGATTTGTTGAAAATAATCAGCAGTGTATGAACAGAGGTAAAAAGACTGAGCTAGCATTCGACTGTAAATGTAAAGACAGAGATTGAGCCCTCTTTCTCACAAACCCTGTGCTGAATCAACAAGTTGAACTGTAATTTCAAAGAAGCAGCTTCAATTCTGCCAGAGATTTTCCTGTCTTTTTTCTCTTTTTTTCTTTCTCAAATGAAGGAGAAGCAGATTGAAGCCAGTTGACTAGAGGATTTGCCTGTTAACTAAAGTCTCCTGGGGTTAAAACTCATCAATCTCCTAAAGATTTGGCTGAATTACAATGTTTGCTTTGAATTCAATTGATTTGCATTCAATTGATGCTTTGCATTCGATTGATGACGTCTTGCAATCCTTAATTTTAGGAATTAAGTAAATTTTACTTGTTTAGGGTTATGAAAGCTCTTGGTCTGAACTAACCTAAATTCCTAGTCCAGCACTGACAGAATGCGTGTTATGTGTAGTAATCGTGTGGGTATTATGATTGGTAATGATAGGAAAGTTATTTCTTTGTATGTTCAAATTGTTTTACTTTTGTGCTGTTTAATGAAGGGAACATAGTTAGTGATGTGGAGTATGTTAGCTGCAAGTAGAAATATATGTTGAGGACTGCTATGATGGCTATTAGTGTTGGTAGAATGATGTTATCATTTTTGTTATCTCTTGGATAATTACTCATTTGTTTAAAAACCCTGATAGTGATGGGTGATGTCCTAATGATACTATAATGGTGAGGAAAAGGATTATGATGGGAGGTGTTTTATCTCATGTGTGTGATAATGATACTCTTGTAGTACATGATCTGGGCATAAGAAGAAGAGAGTGTTGTTATGATATAAATTAGTATGTTTAGGATTGTTATAATTGGAATATACTTTATAATAGCTGTTACTCATCCTATATGGGCAATTGATGAGGAGGGTATAATTTCTTCCAGGTGAATATGGCTAAGTCTGCCTCAGCCTCCAGCTATGATTTATAATATCACTATGATTAATAGTATATTTAGGTTGATGGATGGTGACATGTGATATAAAACTGATAGGGGTGCACTTTTGTCATGTAAATAGCATCGGGCCTGCTGTTCATGGAATGCCTTGTGTTACTTCAGACACTCAGAAATGAAATGGGGAAGTCCTACTTTTGTGACAAGGGCGATTGCCATGAGGATGGATGCTGCTGGATCAAAGATTGCTATTCTTTGTGTTCTTTGACCAGAATATATTAGAGTAATGATAATAGCCATTATAAGTAGTGTTGATGTGGTGGATTGTTTTAGGAAAATTTGTTGGATGCTTCTGTAGCTTATGGGTTCGTGTTTTTTATTAGAATGGGGATACAATTAACCAGTGTGAGCTTGTTATACGATTATATTTCCTGAGATAATGGTCAGTAGAATGATAGTAAAAACAATGAGAGTTTATTGGTACAGGAAGGATATACGACAACATTTTGGGGGTATGGGCCTGAAGCTTACTTAGAGAACCTTACTGTATAGCATGTGGTGTAAAGTGGTAGCATGGAGAATGTAAAATTCTTAGGAAGAGTTCAATTCCAGGAATAAGAGCATTGAAACCTCTATGATTTACTCTATCAAAGTAACTCTTTTGTCAGACATATTTCTTAAGTTTGTGGTGGGTTGCCTGGTACGATGACAGGTAGTGAAAACTCTCATATACATTGGGCTAATGTTAGTAGTAAAAAACTTTTTATAAGAGATGTAGACATTGATCATATCAAAATTGTGTGTAGGATGCTCGAATTCATAGAAAGGAGATTGTTAGATGTGTTTTAATGATGACTTGGGCTGTATATAATTCTGGCACCTAGGGATTGTCGAATGCTCCTAAAAATAGATTGTTGTGGAAATGTTTATTATAAGGAAATTGACATATTCTCTAGGAAAGAAGGGGTGGGTGGGCCTGCTACATTTTCTACATTGAAGACATATACAGGTTTTGATTCTACTTCTGTTAAATCTAGTGGGGTTTCATTGGATTTCTGCTACTGTGGAGATAATCAAATCTGGGTAGCGGTCAGGAGAAAATTAGTCATAGGTGTTCTTGTGTAATAATTACTGTTGAAAGTGTAAATGATCCATTTATCAGTAAGAGTGAGAATAGAATAACTGCTACATTACTTCATATGAGATAGTATGTTCTACTGTCCCTAGGGCTCCAGTGAGTGAGTATTTTGAATGTGAAGCTCATCCAGATCAGAGGATGGAATAAATGGCTAGGTGTGATATGGCTAATATAAATAGTATGCCTACATTTACATCAATTAATGTATAAGATATGGAAAGCAAAATTCATGTTGTGTGAGCCAGGGTTAAGGCTAGCTTTGGGGCAATAATATATAAATTGATGATGTTGATGGACATAGTAGTTCTTTAATAAATAACTTAAAGCCTCAGCAATGGTTTGTAATAATCCATGGGGGCTGATGATTTTTGGCCCTTTCTGGATTTGTATATAGCCTAGGATTTTCCATTTAGTTAATATGAGGAATGCTCTGGTCAATTAAATTGGGTCATTTGTGAAAGAATGTTGATTATAAACATATTCTTAGGAAGAGGACTTGAACCCATGCAGACAAAGGTTTCAATTTTACATAATTACTGGGCTCTGCCACCGAAACAAACCATGTTCTTCTGTAGGGTATGTATAAATAAATTGAATGTAGATTATATCATCATTTAGTTTGCAGACATTTGTAAAGTAAGCTGTATTGCTCTTGTCCTTTCATACCGGAAGAAATCTTCAATAGACAGAAAGCAACCAGGATGACTCCAGTCTGAACTCAGATCACGTGAGACTTTAATTGTTGAACAAACAGACAATTAATAGCAGTTATACCATTGAAATGTCCTGATCCAGCATCAACGTCATAAACCATATTGCTGATATGAACTCTAGAATACAATTACACTGCTATCCCTAGTAAAACTTGTTCCGTTGATCAGTGTTTTAGAAGAACAGGTGATAAAGCATTTTGACTAGCTGGTCTAAATTTTAATCACTCAGAGGTGGTGGTATTCTCCAAAAAATAAATGGCGAATGGACTCATGCACACCGGCTTCAGTAGTTGTGGCACGCAGACTCAGTAGTTGTGGTCGCCTGGCTTAGATGCTCCGTGGCAAGTGGGATCTTCCCGGACCAGGGATCGAACCCGTGTCCCCTGCATTGGCAGGTGAATTCTTAAGCACTGCATCACCAGGGAAGTCCCAGAATCGCTGTCTCCCTTTTAATATACCTTAAGCCCAAAGAATCCATGGAAAATTGTTACAAAAAATAAAACAATGAAATATTGTAAGGACTATAACACAAGCATATAGTACACAGTTCATATAGACACATCCCAAGCAGTTACAAAGTATATTAAAAGGGAGGCTACAGTTTTAAAGAATAAGATAAATTATACCCACAAACTCCCGATCTTTCGTGAAACGTTGCAACCTGAAACCCTATTGTAGGAAGCAGAAGATTCCAGGAGACATTCTACAAATGAAGTACTCTAAACCCTATGGGTCAATAAGGAATTCTGGAAGGAAGGTGTCCTCACCCAAGGAGAGCAGGTTCCTATACTTGTCTACCATCACATCCCTGTAACAATTCTCATTGATCTTGGTCCAGGCATTCACTGTCCTCTTGAGAGAAATCTATGGGCACATAATGGAATGTCAGCAGTCCCTGAAACTAAAAGTACACATATCGTGTGGCCACGGGAAGAGTTCATAATATGACCCAAGAAGAAAACAGCAAGTTAAGAGAACTGTTTTTAATTTAGAAGAGTGTCTTGAATTATCCACTAATATATATATATATACGTATGTATGTACTTTTTTTACACAGTAAGGTTCTCTATCTTATTTCTTACTACAAGAAAAGAGTATGGCATGTGACCCACAAAACCAGTATAGAGACTATACTTATCTGGAAAAGAAATGATAAAATGATGGTTTCAACACAGGCATATGCATTTTTGAGTGTTTTATTTATATCAAAATGGATAAAATGTATTTCTCAGCCAGAAAAGACATGTCAAGGTAGAAATGAAACTTCTAACAATTCATGGGTACACAAGTACACTGGGGAGATTTTAAAAGTGCAGATTCTGATTCAGTAGTTCTGGTGGGCTTGAATTCCATTTTTTTTAACAAGCTTATGTTTAACTAGTGATGCCACACTACTTAAACATGAGTTACACTAGTCTATGATTCATTAACCACAATTGGGAATAGCAGAGACATAATAAGGAAAGGTAAAAATTCGTAGTTAACTTTGAACTTAAAGTGTTTTATGGATTTTACACGTTTAATAGAATAGTCAGCACAGCAGCAACAATCATTTGTGAATATTTACTAGAGACCGTGTATCTTTCTAAATTTTTTGTGTAGGATTCCAAGAAAAAGGCCTGGGCTGCGGCCTCAGCGGGCGGGGCCCCCAGGACGTGCCGCCCCTCCAGGACCCCCGACGGGGCCCTGCGCTCCTGGCGGCTCCCTCCCACGGCGCCTCCCTGCCTCCCGGAAGGCCTCGGGTCAGAGCGGTCCCACCCCCTGCGCCCAGAACGGAGCCCGCGTTTCCGCAGAGCTGGAGCTCCCTCAGCTCTGTATCTCCTCCTTTCACCGTCACGGAACTGTCCCGGAGCCCGAGGGGAGGGCGGCCTCACTGAGGCTGCCGGCTCTTGAGGGGCCCCAGCGGCCGAAGCCGCGACAGTCGTGCGGACGGCGGGCCGGTAAGTGGGTGGTGACCCTCCGCCTTGTCCGGTGCCAAGGCGGCAGGGCAAGACCAGCTTCTGAGGGGCAGGGGTTCGCTGCCACCCGCCGCTGCTGTGCAGAAAGAGCGGCCCCCAGCGTCTGGTCCCGGGGAACTTCGGTCCCTCCTCTCGCGCCTGCCCTTGGCCTGGCTCGCGGGGCTTGTGGGGCGTGGGGAGGGGGTCGGCCTGAGCGTCCTGAGGGGAAACGGGGCAAGGGAGGCACAGGGTCCGGCTGCAGCGTCCCGCCCCTACTCCCGACTGCGGGGAAAGCGAATGAAAACTCCTCCCGAGGCTCGCAGGCCCCTTATTCAGCTGAGTCCCTTTGCGCTCCTTCCTTCCTGAGCTAAAGTACGGGTGGGGTGGTGGTAGGGCAGGGGGCTGACGCAGGTAATGGGGAATATCAAAAGGTGATTCCTAACTAAGGAAAACCTGCTCTCCCAACGTGAGGAATGTAGCGCTTTTCTTTGTATGCGAAGATGCCAGAGTCTGGGCTCCCTGAAATCCTTCCTTTGATATGCACCTCAGCTCCCTGGGGCCTGCATTCTGTATTTGCATATCCTGAGTTTCTCTGGGCCCGCGGCGGCTCACACTGGAGGGCTGCAAGTGCTGATGACTGTGACATCCTTTGTTTACTGAGATGGCAAGAAATATTCCATTTCTCACAGGCTTGAGGGGCAGACAGTGAAAAAGTGTCGGAGAATCTCACTCAGCATGTACTTTGGTTTACATAAATAATATTTATACCTAACTGTGCTAATAGAGGTTCTCAAGTCCAATCAACTTGTACTACTGCCCTCTATGTATTCATTTCATCAATATTCATAAGAAATGCCTATAGATTTGACTTAATCCATTTAAATAGGATAATGATTTTAAAGGAAACAATAGAAATAGAACAACAAAACCTTTACCACTAAAGGCTGGGTCTGGAACAACCTAAATAAATGTTCCATTGTTAAAGTATTGAAAGATGTATTTCAATAGAAATATCAACAAAAATGACAAATAATAAGGGCAGCAGAATGTTGAAATGTTCAATTTTATCATTAAAGTGGCAGAAAATCATTTATTAGTAGGCACTGGGGGCAGAAGATGCCTGATTTTATATCTTTGTCATATTTGTACAGTTGTTTCAACAAGTTACTTAAAGACAAAATGGAAAAACAAGGAGGTTTGTGCCTGAGATCACGTTGATGTGAAACCGGGGGTGGCCACCTTGTGCCAGGTAAGTTAAGTTTACCTGGCAGGTAGACCGCAGAGCTCCTGAGAAGCAAGGGTTGGAATTTTTCTGCTGGGTGCCGCTTAGGTTCTGTGACTTGACTGCTTGTGAGTCATATTTCGGGAAAGACCTGGTCACAGGAAAAGGGTGAGAATAGAGTGATTTGGGGAGCAGCTAACAACATTCATCACGGCTCACGGCCTGAATGAATTTTAAAGAAACAGGAAAACAAATGCTTCTTATGGAATCAGAGAATGTGAGGGCTGGACAATCCCAGAAAATGAGGAACACCCGTCCCATTTTCCAGATGAGAAAACAGAGGCCCAGCAAGGTGAAATCCCTCACCCAAGTTGCACCCGTCTCTCCTCCCCACTACATGGTCCATGAAAGCAGGACTCTTCCTGTCGTGATCACTGCTGAACTCCAAAAAGGGCCAGGTATCTAGCAGCTGCTCCAAAAATTTTGGTTGACTGTAGGAACAATGCTATTCCTTTCTTTCTCACTCTTATTCAGGACTGTGCCAAGAACTCCCCAGTCTTCAATGTAATTCGATTAATGTAAATATGAATTGAGTTTTGTTGTGATGAGGACTTAGGCTTTGAAGGTAACAGACTTGGTTCAGATCCTGGTTCTGCCACTCAATAGCTGTTTGGCTTTGGGAAAATTACTAAACCTCTCTGAGCATATTTCCTCCTTTGTAAAGTGGGGATAAATGTATCTGAGCCAGCAGAGCACTTGCATGAGAGATGTGCACTAAATATTGGTCTTTCTCACTCTCCCGCACCATCTCTCTGTTCTTCCCAGAGAAGTTGTACAGAAGGATATAGTACTTTTAAAAATTAATTAATTAAATTTTGGCTGCGTTGGGTCTTCATTGCTATACGCGGGCTTTCTCTAGTTGTGGCAAGCAGGGGCTATTCTTTGTTGCGGTGCGCGGGCTTCTTATTGTGGTGGCTTCTATTGCTGCACTTGTTGTGGAGCACCGACTCTAGGTGCGCCGGCTTCAGTAGTTGTGGCCTGCAGGCTCACTAATTGTGGCGCATGGGCATAGCTACTCTGCGGCCTGTGGGATCTTCCCTGACCAGGGCTCGAACCCATGTCCCCTGCGTTGGCAGGCAGATTCTTAACCACAGCGCCACCAGGGAAGTCCCATATAGTTCTTTATAAAGAGGGGTTTTAATTTATTTCAGATAGTGTACATTTTTCTTGTATAAAAGATTTTTCCACTATAGTAACATTAACACGTGATACCACTACAAATGCAGTATTATATGGGTTAGATATTATCATTAATTTTATAAGTAATTGGGCAAAGACCAAAGCACTAGGTACTGGGGAGTAAGAAGACTCAAATCTGGGGTGCCTCCCCACGCCAATTTCAAGAGCAGGGTGTGTTCTGCAAATCCATATTTCATCTGGTCTTTGTTTCTCATCCACCCTCTGTGTCTACTTTTCTCAAGAAGGCTCAGATCCTACACTTTCACACCGTCCCGGCTGGCTGTGCCCCAGCTCCCATCCTGGACCCTCTGCATGCATGGGTGTGCCTGCTCTCCCTGTGCATCACCAGCTTTGCCGGGGAGCTGCTGTATCGTGCACTGCTTGCTGTACCCCAGAGTGCCTAGACCCTTCTGGTACATGAAGTACACTCTCATCACCATGAGTGCACGCCCATCCCCTTACCTTATATCCTGCCTCTAAGCCAGGCTTGGGGGTGACTACAGTGTGCGTTCAGCTAGGTGAGCTGCTGGGATCAAAGTGAAGTTCCCAACTTTTGAAGTTGCAGGCTTGAGGGGCACAGAGTGATTCAAAGTCGGGTCACTTGACTTAAAGTGGAGGCTGATTGATTTAAAGCCAGGACAGCTGACTTAAATCCCGATTCTCTCAGCTGCAGGACAAGACCAACGTTGGCGGTGCACGGGTTCGCTCCAAGCCAGCACTGCTGTTCAGGAAGAGCTTCCAGTAGCGCCTTAGTGCAGGGAGACTTGGTGCGTTGTCTTGCCGCTGCCCTCAGAAGGGGGCCACCTGCTCTTCTGGAGGAGAATCAGGGAGGGGGAAGTGCAGAGTCCCGGCTGGAGTTGAGGCACCCCTTGTCTGATGGCAGGGAAGGGGGGCGGGGCTGTGTGGTGTCCTGGGGCTGGACTCACCAGGTCGAGTCAGCTTCTCGGCCTCCTAATCTCCCTGCACACACCCCACAAGGGTTTCCAGTAATATGTAATTGTGCCTTAGGTTCTCGGTCTTCAAACTCATACCCAGGCTCCCAGGTTCCTTGATTCATCCAATTCCTCTGTGCTCTTTCTTCTATTAGATACAGTCCATGAGGGAGGGGCTGGGGGATGGGACTGGAGCGACCCCGGCAGCACTAGCCTCAGCTGACTAAAGAGATCCGGGGCCTGCGCTCTCACATATGTCCGAGGACCCTCAAGGCGGAATCGAGGGGGCCAGTTAGAGGCAGTCCTCGCTGCCTCAAGTGAGTATGGATCACCGTTGGGTGGGGAGCACGCTGATCCTTGAGAAGTACTGTTAGGACCATGTGTTCCTCTCTCGACTTCAAGGACATGGGTGGACTTCAGGGCTCCAGTTCCCCTCCAGGCCTCCAGGTCCGACTGCACCCCAGTGGCCTTGCAGACCTGGCTTCCTGTCCCAGAACTTGTCAGGCTCCAGGAAGAATCCAGACTGCAGAGATGGTGCCTGAGCGCTCCAGTTTAAGAAGTGCTGTCCCTGGACACCCAACAGTGGAGGGAGGAAGGGTGAAGGGAGTAGGGGGGGTGGGGTAGGTTTAGGTGGCTTCCCTGGGAGACGTTGAGAGAGAAATATCGCCCCCCACACCCCCTGCCCCCTGCAACTGACCCACTGATGCCATAGGATCTCAGGGCCTTTTAGTCAGAGATGCCTCTGCTTCTTTACTCCTGTGTTCAAAACTATGCAAAACCAACTCTTCATCCTCTTGCTGCCTTGCCAGGACTTTTAAAGCACTGTTCTTTTGAAACACTCGTTCCCTAAACTGCAGTTTGGAGCTGTCCCAGCTATTTAAAAGTGTTCTCCTTAAACTGAGACTAAATCCTACTCCTTTGGAAAAACGACCTTCTTTTCAGAGGAGATCGTCTTTTCTGCCCATTCCTTCCTTCTACTTCCCTGTTAAGAACCCCTGTGCTCAAAGAGCTTGGTGATTTATTTTCTGCTTGATGTCAAAAACAAACCTTCCCCATGCACCCCAAAAAGCTTTTCTAGAACATAGATGTTTCAAAACCATGACAGTGTTTTGCAGTTAGTATACACTGGGTAGACGCCTAGCAATCCCTCCAAGAGCCAGAGGTGAGCGACACCTTTACTTATTTGATTGGATGTCCTTCAAATTTAGGAAGGTCCCATTTTTATGCCTCAGCAGATAAGACAGAGCCCTGGATGGCTGTGGCTGTGAGTAGATAACTTCTGATGATTTTATTTCCCTTACTGAGCTGCTGCTTCTAGGTTAAATTCATTTTATTACCTGTCCGCCCCTTTTTTTTTTTTTTTTTGCAATACACGGGCCTCTCACTGTTGTGGTCTCTCCAGTTGCGGTGCACAGGCTCTGGACGCGCAGGCTCAGCAGCCATGGCTCACAGGCCCAGCTGCTCTGCGGCATGTGGGATCCTCCCGGACCGGGGCACGAACCCGTGTCCTCCGCATCGGCAGGTGGACTCTCAACCACTGTGCCACCAGGGAAGCCCTACCTGTCCAGTTTAAAGAATGACTGACAAAGTCACTGTAATAGGTCAGGAGTCTGAGCTCAGGGTTGGTCAAAGGTCCTCACAGGGAGGAAGGTCGATAAAAATAGGTGGGTAAAATAGGAGGGTTGGCAAGTACAGCCAGGACCACCGTGTTCACCGTGTGTACTAATAAAGGCCAGAATCTCCTCATTTATCTCTGGTGGGAAGTTCTGATGGTTTCACAGGATCAAACTCAAATCATATTCAAACTAGGGGGCTTCCCAGAGGGCGCTGAAGCACCGGCAGAGCCCACCTGCACTCCCACTTTCGCACTCCAGGGTCAGAGTTGGGTTTGGAGATGGGGTTGTTTTAACCCCAAGGAGGTGAGCAGAGAGGAGGAGTTGATTACCGGTCTCCTCTGACTCTGTGGCCCAAATTGCCTGGCTCCACAGGGGGGACAGGGTTTTGCTTTCAGCAACTGATGGGGCACTTCCAGGCTGGTGTGGTTGCCCAGTGGCCCGACGGCCTGACAGGCTGACTGCGGTGTGACCGCCCTTTGTTTCTCCAGAATCTGTACATCAGGAGGTGCATGGTTGCGGGAGCCCATTCACCGCCCCCCGCCCCCCCGGCTGTACCCTGTGATCACCAGGTACTTGAAATGAATGCAAGTTTTTTGACTTCAAGGAAAAGCTCACATAACTGCTTCTGCCTCGTAATGTGTGGGATTTACGATAATGGAAAGACATTATAAAGAACAGGTAGAAAACTCACCTGTTGGTCTCCGTGTAGGAGTTTATTTTGCACGAATCTCTCCTACATGAGTAGATAGCAGAGGTTTATTTTTGTTCCCGTGTGTGTAGTTGTGGCAGAGGGTGTAGGTGTGGTGATTTGAAGCCCTCAAAGAAATATTCTCAGAACTCACAAGACTTTTCCTTATTGGAACGGAAAGAGACCTGGAAAAGGAGGAGAAGAAAAGGAGGAGGGAGAACGAATGACTGTTTCTCAGCAAATTCACCTTCCTGGTTGATTGCTCTGTCTTCTCATTTCTTTTAACTTCTATGTATGTCTAATGGAAAAATATAGGAAGGCTGATTTTTATGCTTTAAAAGATTTTACATCACAAAGAAGCTAGAAGTGGCTAACAGAACTTATTCAAGTCAATGTTACATAGATACTTTGATATTAAATTTGTATACTAAAATGGGTTAATCCAAATTTTCTCTTTCTTTTTGAGTGAATATTTGTAACTAATTTTTGTAGATAATAATTTATCCTAGATATACAAAACTGTGAGAATGGGTACCATTTTTTACCACTTAAATGAATAGTTCATACACTTTAAGTGCCAATGTTGTGTCTTACATGTTGTTTTTCAATTCATTGATTTCCAAAACTTGTGTTTAATTGATTTCTATCTAATAACCAGTGTCTTCCCTTTATTGTTTCTTACTTTATATTTTATTGATCTATAGTTAATTTACATTATTATATTAGTTTCAGAGGTACAACCATAGTGCTTCATAAATGTTTAGCTTGTTCTCCATTTATACTTATTATAAAAGAGTGGCTCTATCCCCCATGCTATACTGTACGTCACTGTAGATTATTGATTTTATACATAGTGGATTCTTCCTCAGAAACTCCTACCACTATTTTGCTCCTCCACCTTGTCTCTCCCTGCTGGTAATCACTAGTCTGTTCTTTAATCTGGGAGTCTGTTTTGTTGTTGTTGTTGTATTCAATTTTTTAGATGCCACGTGTAAGTGATGACCTACCAGGCTTGTTTTCTCTGCGGCTTATTTTACTAAGCATAATACCCTCCAAGTCCATGCATGTTCTTGCAAATGGCAAAATTTCATCTTTTGCTGAAGTCATCATAGAAAATCTTTTTTATCCCCTAACCTATTAATGAACACTTAGTTTGACTCTATATCTTGGCTATGGCAAATAACACTGTTATGAACATTGGTGTGCAGTTATTTTTTTGAAATAATGTTTTTGTTTTCCTCTGATATACCCAAGAGTGAAATTGCTGGATATTATGGTAGTTCTATTTTTAGTTTCTTGTGGAACCTCCATTCTGCTTTCCACAGTAACTGCACTAATTCACATTCACATCAAGAGTGTACAAGAGTTTCCCTTTCTCCACATCCTCACTAACCTTTGTTATCTGTGACTTTTTTGATGACAGGCATTCTGACAAGCCTGAGGTGATATATCTCATTGTTTTGATTTGCATTTTATTGCCGGATTAGCTATGTTTAGCATCTTTGTGAGTTCTGGCTGTCTATCTGTATTTTTTCCTTGGAAAAATGTCTGTTTAGGTCTTCTCATTTTTTATAAAAATATTTTGTGTGTTGTTCTGATATTGTGTTTTATGTGCTGTTTCTGTAGTTTAGATATGAACCCTTGCGTGGTCATCTTTTTGGTGTTAACCTCTTATCATGTGCAAATATTTTCTCTACTTCAGCAGGTTGTCTTTTCATTTTGTCTTTGGTTTACTTTGCTGTGCAAAATCTTTTAAGTGTAGTGAAGTCCCATTTATTTTTGCTTTTGTTTCATTTGCCTTTGTAGACTGAACCTAAAACTGTTGCTATCATTTATGTTGAAGAATGTTCTGTATTTTCCTCTAGGGGTTTTATGGTCCTACATTTAGATGGTTATTCAGTTTTGCGTTTGTTTTATATATGGTGTGCCAAAATACTCTAATTTTATTCTTTTCCATGTAGCTGACCAATTTCCCCAGTACCACTTATTGAAGAGACAGTTTTTTCTCCATATTGCCTGCTTTTTCATAAATCAATTAAATATACATGTGTGGGCTTCTTTCTGGGATCTCTATTCTATTCCAGTGATCTTTGTGTCTGTTTTTGCTCCGGTCCCATTCTCTTTGATTACTCTCGCTTTTCAGTATAACCTGAAGTCAAGGTGCGTGATGCCTCCAACTCTGTTCTTTTTCAAGATTGTTTGGCTATTTGGGGTGTTTGTGTTTCTATACAAATTTTAAAATTACTTTTTAAAGTTCTGTGAAAATGCTTTGGTATTCCGATAGGGATTGCATTAAATCTCTAGATTGTCTTTGGTCGTATGGTTATTTTAACAGTATTAATTCTTCCAGTCCATGCACCTGCTATATTTTCCCATCTTTTTCTGTTGCCTTCAACTTCTTTCACCAATGGCTGATAGATTTCTGAGTACACGTCTTTTACCTGCTTAGGGGTGTTTGTTCCTAGGTATCTTATTCTTTTTGTTGTGATTGCATATGGTATTGTTTTCTTAATTTTTTTCTTTCTGGCAGATTTGAGTTTTGTTTTTTCTTCTTTTTCTAATTCCTTCAGGTGTAATGTTAAGTTGTTTATTTGACATTTCTCGTTTCCTAAGAATAAGCTTGTATCACTATAACTTTTTCTTGTTTCCTAAGAATAAACTTGTATCACTATAACTTCCCCCTATAACTTCCCACACTGTGTTGGCCGTGTCCCATAGATTTTGAATCATTGTGTGTTCATTTTCATTTGTCTTGGGTATTTTTAGAATCCCTCTTTAATTTCTTCAGTGTTCCTTTCTTCCCCTTTTATTCCCTTCATCTGTGATGTGATGACTATCTTTAATATTATGTTTGGATTTCTTTCAGTTGTGTGTGTGTGTGTGTGTGTGTGTGTGTGTGTGTGTGTGTGTGTGTCTGATTATTTAAGTTGCTGAGCTCTGAATTTCACATGGACACTAACAACCCTGCATTGTTACTCTGCTCCCCCACAGTTACTGAATTTGACCTTGTATTTTACATCTACTTGTTTCCTGTATCCCTTAACTTCTTGTTGTGAATATACATGATTTTATTAGTGTTTTCTTTCATCCTTCCTATTAGCTGTGTACATGGTTGATTTACTGCCTTTGTTGAATATTTGCCTTTTCCAATGAGGTTTTTCCTTTAGTAAGCTTCCTTTCCTAATTTTTATGTTTCAGTTGTGGCCTTTTCTTTTTCACTGAGAAAAACCCTTTTAAGAGTTCTCATAAAGCTGTTTTGGCGATGCTGAGCTCTTTAAGTTTTGCTTCTCTGTAAAACTTTAGATCTCACCATCAAATCTGAAGGAGAGCCTCGCTGGATAGAGTATTTTTGGTTATAGACTTTCCCCTTTCATGACTTTAAGTATACCATGCCACTCCCTTCTGGCATGCAGAGGTTATCCTGAAAAGTCAGCTGATAACTTTATGCAAGTTCCCATGTTTGTAACTTGTTGCTTTTCCTTTGCTCCGTTTAATAGTGTCTTTTTATCTTTATTTTTTTTGCCATTTTAATTACAATGAGTCTTGGTGTGGTCCTCTTTGGGTTAATCCTGTTTTGCCCTTACTTTGTTTACTGGACATGGATGTCTGTTTTCTTTCCCAGGTTAGGAAAGTTTTCAGCTCTTATGTCTTCAGGTATGTTCTACACTGCTTTCTCCTTCCTTTTTGCTTCTGGGACCAGTATAATGCAAATATTAGTACACTTGATGTTGTTTCACAAGTCTGTTCAGCTTTCCTCATTTCATTTTAATCTATTTTACCGTTCATCTTCAGTGATTGCCAGTACTCTGTCCTTCAGTTTTCTGATTCATTCCTCTGTATCATTTAGTCTACAGTATTTTCCTTTTAGTGAATTTTTCATTTCAGTTATTGTATTTCTCACCTCTGTTTTGTTGTACTTTAACGGTCTAACTCTTTTTTAAAAAATTCTAAGTTCTTGTTCTGGTCGTCCATTCTTCTCCTGAGTTCTTTGATCATCTTTATAGTCATTACCTTGAACTCGTTGTTGAGGAGATTGGCTATCTCCCCTTCACTTAGATCTTCCTCTGAGTTCTTATCTCGTTCCTTCATTTGGATCGTGTTTCTGTGTCACCTCATTTTACTTAACTTGCTGTTTTTATTGCTATGTATATAGTAGGCTTGTTACATTTCCTGACCTTGGAGAAGTGGCCTTTTGTAGGAGAGGTCCTATGTGTCCCAGCAGCCCACTGTCCCCTGGTCACTAGAACTATATGTTCAAGGTGTACCCCCTATGTGGGCTGCTTGGGCTCTTCTGTTGTGGTGGGCTGACTACTGGGGGTCGTCTGGTAGGCTTGGCTGCCCCCAGAGTGCATGTTTGCCAGACTCTGCCTAGTATGGAAGCTGTCTGTGCTGCTTGGTGAGGCTAAATCATAAGGCAGCTGGCTGCACAACTCTGGGGGACACCAAATCTAGTGCTGGATCACTTATGGGTTGAACTGCAGTCCAGGTGATTTCAGGGCTAGTGCGCAGTCACTGGTCCTGGGGCTATGCTGGCTACAGCGAGGAAGACACAGGTCCTGAGTTCTGGCTGCAGGGCCCAGGAGTCGCAGAGTTGGTGTTGGATCACTGTTCCTGACACAGCTATCTGCAGGGTCTGGGGTATCCCTAATCTTGTGTTGGCATTCTGATGGGCAGCGTCAGGACCCAGCTGAGTCCGTGACTGCTTCTGGCCTGCAAGTGAGTGTTCTGGTCACACACGCTGCTGGAATGTGGTATTCCTGGAGCTGGTGTGTGCCTGTTGGTGTATGAGGCTGATCCCACTGCTAGAGCAGGTTTGCTCCATCCAGTCCGTGTGCAGTAATCACCTGCCAATGGTGAGGCTGATTCCAAGGCTAGAGCAGGCTCACTTGTCAGAGGGGCCAGGGACTCTAGGGCTGGTGTCTGTCCACTGAGGTGTGGAGGCTGGTCCTGGGGCTTTTGGTGGCTGGGCCCATGTCCAGGGGCAGCTGTGCATTGAGAGTGTCTGAAGGCAGCCTGTTTGCTGGCGGATGGGGCTATGCCACTGCTCAGTTAGTTGCTTGGCCTGCAGCATCCTAGTACTTGTGTCTATGGTCTGGTGGAAATGGGTAGGGCTAGGTCCTGAGGCTAAAAAGATAGAGGGAGGATTCAGAAATTATGCTTGCTGGTACCAGTGGCCACGAGGTAGAAGGAGCTCCCCCAAATGGCTGCTGCCAATGTCTGTGTCCCTGAGGCTGTGCTGTAGTTGCCTCTTGCCTCTCTGGGAGACTCTCCAAGATCAGGAGGTAGGTGTGACCCAGGATCCTTTCAAATGACTGCTTCTGTTCTGATTCTCCAGTCATGTGGGATTTTGTGAGCATATTTTTTTGGGGGGCGGGGTACGCAGGCCTCTCACCTTTGTGGTCTCTCCCATTGTGGCGCACAGGCTCGGGACGCGCAAGCTCAGCGTCCATGGCTCACGGGCCGCTGCCCCGCGGCATGTGGGATCTTCCCGGACCGGGGCACGAACCCGTGTCCCCTGCATCGACAGGCGAACTGTCAACCACTGCGCCACCCGGGAAGCCCTGTGAGCATCTTTTAAGTGTGGACTCTCTTTTTGCCACAACCCTCTGGCTCTCTGGAAAATAAGCACTACTGGTCTTCAAAGCCCAACTTTCTAGGAACTCTTCTTTCCAGCACAGGATCCCTGGGTTTGGGAGCCTGATGCTCTGTACATACCCCTCACTACCTGGGAGCACCTCAGTAATTGTAATTATTCTCCCATTTGTGGGTCACCCACCTGGTGGTATGGGTCTTGACTCTCTTGAGATTTTGCCCTTCCTTCTTGTCTTGCCGAGGTGCCTTCCTTATAGCTTTAGCTCTAAAACATCTTTTATGGTAGGTCCTGGCCTTTTTCATCAATTGCTGTTCTGTAAACAGTTGTGACTTTGGTATGCCCATGAGAGGCATCAAGCTCTGGGTCTTTGAATGCTACCATCTTAGACAATCTCTCCACTTCATTCTTAAATCATATTATTTAATTTTTCTTAGTATCTCATTTGATTAGCGACAGTTGGAAATTTATTATCACTCGTGTTTACTTCTCCTGTTTTAAAAAATTGAATAGTGCACTCATTCATTTTGAAATGAAGGTAGTGACCTGTGCGTTTCCATAACTCAAAAATCAAGGGTAGGACAAATCCTTTTCTACCTGTGTTACCCTCAAACTCTGCTCCCCACCCCAGCCTGGGGATTAACCTCTTGCACCCATGCTCACCTTCTGTTTTTGGACCCTTAACCATCACTGCATCTGTATGTGTGTTGAAAAAGTGACCTCTAGTCTTTCCAGTTTTTGTTTAGTTTTTTGGATTAGAGAACAGTCCTACTATGAATGTACATTTACTGGTCGTCTGAAATCCATATATAAACCTATCAAGCACATTACCAGAATTGGAATTGCTTGTATATACACTTTGATAAATTTTAGAGACAATGGTAGAACAGAAGTAAATTGTATTTCAAATCCCACAATATTCTCACACCATGAAAACTGTGCCCTTTTAAATATATTTGTGTGTATTTTATCTTTATGCCCATACTATATTTCCTGGAGATGGGTAAGTGTTATGTTTCTTGCTAGCACATTCACCGTATTGTTCAAAGTCAAGCATTTAGTGGTTTAACATGCTCATATTTCCATGAACTTGCAAATACAAGATCTTCTCTCACACTGTCTTTTACTACCTGCTGTTTTATATTGCCCTCCTAATTCTCAGTCCTGGACTTTCTTTATGTTCTTCATCAACCTGGATAAGTTATACTATTTTCTCCCTTATTCAAGGCTAATAGAATAGAATAGAACACCCAGAAATAAACCCTGATATATGGCCAAATGATTTTTGACAAGTTGTCAAGACTTTTCAAAGCAGAAAGGATAGTATTTTCAACAAATGGTGCTGAGAAGTCTTGTTGTCAACATGCAAAAGAAGGAAGATGGACCCTTACCTAACATCATATGCATATATTAATGGAAACATATCAAGAAACTAAATATAAGACCTAATAAAATAAAAAGTCTTAGAAGAAGACACAGGACAAGAGCTTCATGACATTGGATTTGGCAGTGTTTTCCTCAATATGAAATGAAGGAACAACAGAGGTAGAGCTAACAAAAAAATAAACAATTTTCAGTACATAATTTTAAAAAAATGTGTATCAAGGAGATGTAAACAGAATAAAATGGCAACCCACAAGATAGGAGAAAATATTTGAAAGCCATCTATCTGACAAGAGATTTCTATTCAGAATATACAGAGAACTCCTACAAGTCAACAAAAAGCAAACACCCTGATTCAAAAATGGATAAAAGACTTGAATAGATGGTTCTTCAAAAAGATGTACAAATGACTAAGCACTTGAATAGATGCTCCATATCACTAAATGCATGTTTATATATTTGTGTGCATGCATACACACACAAGCACACACACACATACAGAAGCAGAAAACAAGTATTGGTGAGGATGTGAGGGAGTTGGAAGCATTGTGCTATGTCAGTGGGAATGTAGAATGATACAGCTGCTTTGCAGAAGAGTATGGCAAGTTTTCAGATATTGAAAGATAGAATTACTACATGATCCAGGAATTTTGCTATGAGGTATACCCAAAGGAATTGAAATCAGGGTCCTAAAGAAATATTTGTACTCCAGTGTTTAGAGCAGTAATAATCACAGTAGCTAAAATATGAAAGCAACCTAAGTGTTCATCCACTAGATTCTGGATAAACAAAGTGTGGTATACCCTTATAATACAATATTGTTCACTGTTAAGAAGGAAAAGATCTAGGAATATGCTACAGCATGGATGAATCTTGAGGAAATTTAGATACCAAAATGCCATTTTTGTGACTTTTAGTGAGTCATGACAATACAACTACTTATTTCAATTATATGGGGTACTTAGTGTAGTCAAAACCATAGAAATTGGGAGGGTAATGATGCTTTTCAGGTGGTTATGGAACAAAAAGGAAAGTGATGTTTAAAGGATATAGAGTCACAGTTTTCAAACGTAGGAAAGAGTTAGAAAGACAGATGGCGATGTTCATCACCCCGTAAAATGAATGTATGTAATATCACTGAAAGGTGCACTTTATAATAATTCACATGTTATATTTTATGTTATTTGATTTTACTAATATACAAAATTGGGAAAGAATGTAATATGAGGAAAGGGAGTGACCATGGGATAGAGCAGAGAGTAATCAGAAGAGTGAGACACTGCATATGTTGAAGAAGAAGAGCTGAGAGTCTTCACTGGACAGAAGAGACTTTATTAAAAAGAAAAAAAATATTCTGAGGGTGTATTAAATAGATATCTGTGGGTGTACTGCTATCTCCCATGGGTTATCTTAAAGAGTCTTTAATAAAGTCCATAAGGCTTGCTGAGGCTTTTTTAAAACCTGGATTCCCTAGGAGATAATTAGAGGGTGGTACTTAAGTCTATGTCTAGGTTGACAGATTTTGCAGGGAAGACGAACCTGAGAACAGTGGAGGTCCAGAGAATGTAAGTACATGGAAATTCGAGAAAACATAATAAAGGGAATAAGGAAAACTTTGGACTTAGAAGGTCATGTATTACTGAGTCAGACCTGAGGTTTCTAAGGAGTTATATACAAAGTTGCTCTTTGGATTACTTGTTGATAAAGATAAGTGGAAAAACTATAGAGTCGATTCCAAGTGTAGGTAAGATATAATGAGAGGATGGAGGTGGAAAGTAGGGAGGCCCAGAGAAAGGTGGGAAGGTCATATTGGGCCGCGATGGTGGTAATATCCCGCAGAACAGATGGTAGGGCAGACTATGGATTCATCTTTTTTATTTTGGCTCCCCACCTCATCCTTAATAATTCGTTGGGAATATTTCATTGCTCTGTGATGCAAGTACAGAATTCGAGTGAGGAGAGTCCAGCTGTCTGAGTCCTCAGTGTGCTTCAAATGATGGAGAGTTATTGCTTCTTTATGACAAGAGTTAGTACCTCGTAGCTAAGCTTAAGCTGGAGCTTATGCAATATTGATTCCATTTTATATATACTGTTGGCATGGAGGTTCCTCCTCCTCTTTTCTTGACCATTATAAAATGAATATATATTTCTCAATATTTGGGTATATCAGATAAATACATTAAGTAAAGGAATCTTATATATTGCTCCCTGCATAATTAGCTCTTTCTTATTTCTCTTTTACCTTTAGTAAATTAGCACAGGGAGAGACCTTGAAATGTTCTAATCAGGAGAGATTAGAACATCGTATTTCTAGAGAGGTTGGTTGCATAGAGCAGGGGTCCCAGTGAGAATCAAAGCTTCTGTTTCTACTTGGAAGTGTACCTGTATAGAGTAGAGGGCTCCAGGAAATATCCTAGAATATTGTAATAAGAAGGGCAGGATCTGGTACCAGATCAGTATACTGTGAAATGTTTGTCAGTCATCTGATGTGAGATTCTTAGAGCCAATCCCATATGGTAGGGCTGAGTGCACAGTGATCAGGAACCTGTGAAAGCCTCTGACTGCATGTTAAAGGTGAAGCTCTGATTTTGGGGAGAATTTTATTACCTGACTGCATGTCACCCTTCTGTGGGGATGAGATTCTGTGCTTTTCCTCTCTTGATGACCACTGACTGAAAATCATTAGAGGATCATGTCTAGAAAGCATTCATTATTTAATTTCTTAAAGAAGACAACATAGAAAACATATTTATCCACTTTTAAATTGAGGATCAAGGGGAATGACATCAGTGAAAATGTCAGAGTAGGGAGCTCTGGCTTGTGTCCCATCAGCACAAACACTGACATACGTGGTAAAACTTGTCAGAATGATCTTATCAACACATGAAAGTTTTCTTTTCTTTTTCGCTCTGTAGATTTATCTTTCATTGAAACTTAACTTACTACAGGATGTGGAGAATAAACAGGGAAGTAGAACCTGTATTTCCTGATGGGAGAATCACTAAGTCACATTAGCTGTTCTGAGCTGTGTCTTACTCACCATGACTGTAATTAAAACAAACAAACAAAACACTTGTTTTTTGTAAGTCAGTTCTGACATTTCCTCGTTAAACACAAGGTAACAGATAGAGACTTAGATCTACCAGAATTGAGCAAAATTTTGATTGTACCTGTGTTGAATATATGAGCATGACCTGCTACAAATCTTCATTATACTTATTGCCACAACTGACAAATTCCCTTTTTCCACTCCTGATATGTTGCATGTAAGGAATGCATAGGTCACTAACCCCAGATGGTCACAGGTAAACTCTGCCACATGGATTACTGCATGTTTTCCACACATTGTCGAGTATCATGCCTGCAGAGTATCTGGGCTCTTCTTTTTTCTGGATAAAGGTTAGATAATCACCTAATTTTATGAGAAATATATAAAGTGTATTTGCATATTCTTCAGGTTTTTATTTGTCCATTCTTTTTCAAGTCCTAAGTGCAAATATTAAAGTGATTTCCAAGAGGGTGGTAAATAAGACAGCTACATGTATGCTCTGAAATTAGCAATAAAGCATAATAAAATTGTAAATGCCTTAATGTGTGATTAATATGTAGATACTTATGTAAATGCAATTTTAGTAATGCTTTGTGGAGAGCTTCAGAATCTAGGTATTAAAAAAAAGAAGTAGGAGTTCTTGAAACTCTCAGGGAATTATAGAGAAGTCTTTGTGTCTATAAATATCAATCAGAAATAATGCATATTCTCAGAAATAAACTAGGCATAAAATTGTAGGAAAACTTCATGAAATGAAAGAGCATGTGATGGCCATACAAGAAAAAAGAATATTCTCAAAGAATAATGAACAGTGTGGAGTTTAGCAGAAGGGTAATACAGATTCAGAGAGTAATACTTTGGAGAGCCTAATTATGAGTTCCTCATATTTCATCTTTGGAGAGACGGTAGTCATCTGAAATATGATGTTATAAGATGACGTTAACATACTTAAATACTTTCGTTTAGAAATGACCACTTAGAACCAGAATAAATGAAAGAGAACACAAAATTATGTTTTTGTTGATTTTTGAAGATCTCAGGTGAGTGCTGATAATTTAAAAATACATGATGTCTTTCACTGCAAAGTAAAGGAGCTCTTACAGTGAAGTATTCCTGGACTTAATGTCAATATTATGACATAGTATGAGTGTGTTTTATGTTTGGTAATTGCAGTCATTGTTGCTTTTGTTGTGGTCATCCATTTACAATGCTTGGTGTCAGTTGATTTCTCTCTTGTAAAAATAAAATACAGTCTGTGTGTGTGAAAAACAAATACATGATTTCTTGATAAAATTGTGTGGAATTTGAGATCTGGAAAAAAGCATTTCTTTTCTGTAATGCTAGGATGCTAATTGGACATTTTTGCAAGAAAGAGATTTCAGGATGCAAATCTGGTGTCTCTAAGGTGGGAAGTCAGTTCATGGCAGAACATTCTATTAAACATGTGTGAGTGCAGAAATATTTCTTTGGAAGGAAGAGGTCACGAATCCCTTTTTAACAGTTAGTGGTTTATAGTATACTGAATGAGCAAAATGGCTATTTCTGAATTTTAGAAAAAAATAATATAGTTTTTCTGCATTTATATAATGAAGCTGATGTAGAATATCAAAAATTATTTTGAAAAACAATGTAATCAATTTGACATAATTCATATATATTGAACCTGTGGTACACACACACAATAAAACTTACATTCAAAATATCTTTTGCACTTAAGAAGTATTTTCTAGTGTAGTTACAATGTTGTGGGTTTTTTTAATACATGTTTATTGGAGTATAATTGCTTTATAACACTGTATTCGTTTCTGCTTTACAACAAAGTGAATCACCTATATGTGATATCCCCCCCCTCCTGAGGCTCCCTCCCACACTCCCTATCCCACCCCTGTGGGGGACATAAAGCACCGAGCTGATCTCCCTGTGCTATGCGGCAGCTTACCACTAGCTCTTTTACATTTGGTAGTGTATATATGTCAGTGCTACTCTCTCACTACGTCCCTGTCTCCCCTTCCGCCCTGTGTCCTTATGTCCGTTCTCTACATCTGTGTCGTTATTCCTGCCCTGTCACTAGGTTCGTCAGTACTATTTTTCTAGATTCCATATGTATGTGTTCGTGTACGGTATTTGTTTTTCTCTTTCTGACTTACTTCACTCTGTATGACAGACTCTAGGTCCAGCCACCTCACCAGTGGGGTTGCTGGGTCATATGGTAGTTCTGTTTTTAGCTTTTAAGGAAACTCCATACTGTTCTCCATAGTGGCTGTATCAGTTTACATTCCCACCAACAGTGTAGGAGGGTTCCCTTTTCTCCACACCCTCTGCAGCCTTTATACATTGTTGTGTTAATTTCTGTGTGTGTGTGTATATATATATATATATATATATTCTTTTCCATTATAGTTTATCACAGGATATTGAATATAGTTTCCTCTGCTATACAGCAGGTCTTTGTGGTTGTCCATCCTATGTAGAATAGTTTGCTTCTGCTATTCCAAAACTCCCAATCTTTCCATCACTCTCTCCTTGGCAACCACAACTCTGTTTTCTATATTTTTGTGTTTGTTTCTGTTTCACTGACATGTTCATTTGTGTCCTGTTTTCGATTCCACATATAAGTGATATTATATGGTATTTGTCTTTCTCTTTCTGACTTACTTCACTTAGTATCATTATCTCTAGGTCCATCCATGTTTCTGCAAATGGCATTATTTCATTCTTTTTTTATGTCTGAGTGATATCTATTGTATACATATACCACACCTTCTTTATACATTCATTTTTCAATGAACATTTAGGTTGTTTCCATGTCTTGGCTATTATAAATACTGCTGCAATGAACATCGGGTTTTATGTATCTTTTTGAATTATAGTTTTGTCTACATATATGTCCACAAGTGGGATTGCTAGATCATATGGCAACTCTCTTTAGAGTTTTTTTGAGGAACCTCCATCCTGTTTTCCATAGTGGCTGCACCAACTTAAAATGCCACCAACAGTGTAGAAGGGTTCCCTTTTCTCCATACCCCATCCAGCATTTGTTAATTGTAGATTTTTTTAATGATGGCCATTCTGATCAGTGTGAAGTGATACCTCATTGTAATTTGGATTTGCATTTCTCTAATAATTAGTAATGATGAGCATCTTTTCATGTGTCTATTGGCTATCTGCATGTCTTCTTTGGAGAAATGTTTCTTTAGGTTTTCTACCCATTTTTCCATTGAGTTATTTGTTATTTTGTTATTGAGTTGTATGAGCTGTTTGTATAGTTTGGCAATTAAGCCCTTGTCAGTCTCATCATTTGCTAATATCTTCTCCCAGTCCATAGGTTGTATTTTCATTTTGATTATGGTTTCCTTTACTGTGCAACAGCTTATCAGTTTGATTAGTTCCTGTTTCTTTTTTGCTTTTACAGTAAGTCCCCTACATATGAACAAGTTCTGTTCCAAGAGTGCATTTGTAAGTCCAATTTGTTTGTAAGTGCAACAAAGTTAGCCTAGGTATCCATCTTACACAGTCGGGTATATGGTATTGTACTGTAATAGGTTTATAAGCTCTTCACACAAACAATACATAAAAAACAAACACAAAAATAAAGAAAACATTTTAAATCTTACAGTACAGTAACTTGAAAAGTACAGTAATACATTACAACAGCTGGGATACTTGGGCTGGCATTGAGGTAACAGGCGAGAAGAGTTACTGATTAGAGGAGGGAGAGGCAGTGGGAGAAGGTAGAGGTAAAGGATTATCAGCAGTAGGAGACAGAGGTCAAGCTGCCATTTCACTCATACCTGACGTTGATGGTACAAGTTCTGCTCCCTTGCTGGATTTAATTCTATCTACCCTCTTGAAAAAATGATCCATTGATGTCTGGGTCATAGCTTTTTTTTTCTCATCATAGATGACAAGGTAGCACTGGATTTCATTCTGAATGGCTGCTGCCACCTTTGGGTACCATTCTAGTTTTGGGTCCTGTGCCTCAAAAACTAACAGCGCTTCCTCAAATAAAGAAGATTCCCTTGCCATGTTCTGTTGCGAATCTCTTCAGTTCTTCAGTTACTACTTCTTCCTCCTGTCCCTCTTCATCCTTTCTCTGGGCCTCCAATTCCATCAGTAAGCTCCTCATGTTGCACAGCAAGGAGTTCAATGAAATCATCCTCTTGCAGATCTAGTTCCAGCTTCTCGCTGAGGGTCACTACGTTGCTGAAGACTTCTTCAGACTTCTGATCTACCTTCTCAAATCCACAAAAATCATGAACTGTGGGCCAAGGTTCTTCCAAAGCCCATTCAATGGTGACCACCATACCTTCACACCATACAAAGTCAATGTTTTTATGGTCTTGTAGATGTTATAGTCCTTGCAACGTTGTCCCTAGGTTATTCCTGATTTGTCACTTACCTTTATTGCCTGACAAAAAGTGTGACATAAATAATATTTCTTGAAAGTCGCTCTAACTCCCTGGTCCATAGGTTGGATGAGCAACATAGTATTCGGTGACAGATGCACTACTTTGACGTTGGGATGAAAGTCATCCATGGATGAGGGGTGGCCCAGAGCATTGTCGAGCAGCAAAAGAATGTTTTGCTGGAACGTCCTTCTCCAAGCAATATTTCTCTACATCTGGGATAAAGTGGTGGCAAAACCAGTCCTGGAACGTGGCCTGTGTAATACAGGATTTGGGGTTACGCTTCCACACAACAGGAAGAGAGCCCTTGGCTATGTTTTTAAGGGTTCTTGGGTTCACTGAATGATAAACTAAGAGAGGCTTCAGCTTCAGTTCACCAGAAGCATTGCCGCCAAACAACAGTTAGCCTATCCTTTGCTGCTTTACAGCCCGGCATCAACTTTTCCTCCTTACTGATGTAACTTCGGTCTGGCATCCTCTTCCAGTAGAGTTGTGTCTCGTCCACATTAAAAACCTGGTTGGGTAAATACACACTATCATCAATAATTTCTCAAAGTGTTTCCGGAAGTTCCCGGACAGCTACCCTACCTGCACTTGCTGCCTCTCCACTTAATTTTACATTGTGAAGGTTGGCTCTAGCCTTGAACCGATGAAACCAGCCATGGCTGGCATTAAAAGACGTGCCCTCTGATTCTTTGCCATGTTTCTTCTTCAAGTCTTCATAAAGGCTTTTAGCTTTCTCTTGAATCAGCATTAAGCTGAGCAGGACTCAGCGCTGATGTTGATCCTGCATGTGCACACTGAGAAGTTTCTCCATCTCCTCCATCACTTTTCCATGCTTCTTCGATATTTTGTCAACATCATCAGCACAGCAGACTTCACGTGTTCCATGATCTTTTCCTTGTTCTTTAGATTCGTGCCAATGATTGAATGATTCATGTTATAAGAATGAGCGATGTCTAACATCTTTTTGCTTCGCTCCACTCTCTCAATTACTTTCACTTTTGTTTCCATCATTATCGCTTGGCCCTTCTTAACAGTACCAGCTACATCACCGCTGCCTTTATGCTTGCTTCCAGACATCTTGGGCTTGAAATAAAGGTACTCTACTACTGTACTCTATACAGTACTGTAAAGAGCACAAAAGCACAACTGCTTATAGAGGATGAACGCACATGACAATGTATGCCAGTCACGTGAACTAACTTATATGCGAATTGAACATGCAAATGGACGTTTGCATCTTTGAAAGTTTGCAACTTGAAGGTGCATATGTAGGTGACTTACTGTATTTGTACTGCCTAGGGAGAACTGCCTAGGAAAACTGTGGTATGATTTATGTCAGAGAATGTTTTGCTTATGTTCTCTTCTAGGAGTTTTAAGGTGTCCTATGTTATATTTAAGCATGTAAGCTGTTTAGAGTTTATTTCTGTGTATGGTGTGAGGGTTTGTTCTGACTTCACTGATTTGCATACGGCTGTCCAACTTTCAAAACACCACTTGCTGAAGAGACTGTCTTTTCCCCATTGTATATTCTTGCCTCCTTTGTCGAAGGTTAATTGATCATAGGTGTATGAGTTTATTTCTGGGCTCTCTATTCCATTCCATTGATCCATGTATCTGCTTCTGTGCCAATACCATGCGGTTTTGATTACTGTAACTTTGTAGTATTGTCTGAAGTTTAGGAGGGTTATGCCTCCTGCTTTTCTCTTTTTCCTCAGGATTGTGTTGACAGTTCTGACTTTTTATGGTTCCAGATATATTTTAGGATTATTTGTTCTAGTTCTGGGGAAAGTGTCATGGGCAATTTGATAGGAATCACATTAACTCTGTAGATTGCTTTGATAGTATAGCCATTTTAACAGTTTTAATTCTTCCCATGCAAGAGCGTGGGTTGTCTTTCCATTTCTCTGAATCATCTTCAGTTTCCTTTACTAATGTTTTGTAGTTCTCAACATATAAGTCTTTCACCTCCTTGGTGAGGTTTATTCCTAAGTATTTTATTTTCTTGATGCCATTTTAAAAAGGATTGCTTGTTTACATTTCCTTTCTGATATTTCATTGTTAGTGTAAAGAAATGCATCCAGGGACTTCCCTCCTGGCTCCATGGTTGAGAATCCGCCTGCCAATACAGGGGGCATAGGTTTGTGCCCTGGTGCAGGAAGATCTCACATGCCGTGGAGCAACTAGACCTGTGTGCCACAAGTACTTAGCCTGCACACTAGAACCCGTGAGCCACATCTACTGAGCCCATGTGCCACAACTACCTAAGCCTGCGTTCCTAGATCCCGTGCTCCGCAACAAGAGAAGCCACTGCAATGAGAAGCTTGCGTACCACAATGAAGACTAGCCCCCACCGGCCACAATGAGAGAAAGCCCGTGCACAGCAATGAAGACCCAGTGCAGCCAAAATAAATTTAAAAAAGAAAAAGAAAAACCAAGAAATGCAACCAATTTATGTATGTTAATCTTGTATCCTGCTACTTTGCTGAATTTGTTTATCACTTCTAGTAGTTTTTGTGTGGAACTTTTAGGGTTTCCTTTATATATATTATCATGCCATCTGCATATAATGACAACTTTACCTCTTCCCTTCCAATGTGCTTAGATTTTTATTTCTTTTTCTTGTCTGATTGTTGTGGCTAGGACTTCCAATACTATGTTGAAGATATGAGGTGAGAGTGGGCATCCTTGTCTTGTTCCTGATTTTAGGGGGAAGGCTTTCAGCCTATGAACATTGAGTATTATATTGGTTGTGGGTTTTTCATAAATAGCTTTTATTATGTTGAGATATGTTTCCTCTATACCCACTTTGGTAAGTGTTTTGTTTTGTATTGTATTGTTTTGTTTTTTTGCAGTGCACGGGCCTCTCAATGTTGTGACCTCTCCCGTTGCGGAGCACAGGCTCCAGATGCGCAGGCTCAGTGGCCATGGCTCACGGGCCCAGCCGCTCTGCAGCATGTGGGATCTTCCCAAACCGGGGCATGAACCCGTGTCCCCTGCATTGGAAGGCGGACTCTCAACAACTGCACCACCAGGGAAGCCATGGTAAGTGTTTTCTTTGTTTGTTGGTTTTTTTTTTTTTTGTGGTACGCGGGCCTCTCACTGTTGTGGAGCACAGGCTCCGGACGCGCAGGCTCAGCGGCCATGGCTCATGGTCCCACCTGCTCCGCAGCATGTGGGATCTTCCTGGACCGGGGCACGAACCCGTGTCCCCTGCATTGGCAGGTGGACTCTCAACCACTGCGCCACCAGGGAAGCCCCTGGTAAGTGTTTTTATCATCAGTGGATGTTGAAGTTTTTCAAATGCTTTTTCAGCATCTATTGAGATGATCATTTGTTCTGTGTTTTTCCTTTGTTGATGGGGTGTATCATGTTGATTGATTTGCATATGTTGAAACAACTTTGTGACACTAGGGAGAATCAAATTTGGTCATGGTGTAAGATCCTCTTATGTATTGTCGGATTCGGTTTTCTAATATTCAGTTGAGAATTTTTGCATCTATATTTATCAAAGATATTGGTCTGCAATTTTCTATTTTGGTAGTGTCTTTCTCTGTGTTTTTTTTTTAAGTCTTTATTGAATTTGTTCCAATATTGCTTCTGTTTTATGTTTTGGTTTCTTTTTTGTGAGGCATGTGGGATCTGAGCTCCACCATGAGGGATTGAACCTGCCCCCTGCCCTGCACTGGAAGGTGAAATCTTAACTGCTGGACAACCAGAAAAGTCCCCATCTGTTTTTTTTGTTTGTTTGTTTGGTTTTTTTTTAGTAGATTTCTTTATTTATTTTTGGATGCATTGGGTGTCCGTTGCTGTGCGTGGGCTGTCTCTAATTGTGGCGAGTGGGAGCTTCTCTTCATTGTGGTGTGCAGGCTGTTCATTGTGGTGGCTTCTTTTGTTGCAGACAATGGGCTCTAGGTGCGCGGGCTACAGCAGTTGTGGCTATAAGGGTCAGTAGTTGTGGCTCCTGGGCTGTAGAGCGCAGACTCAGTAGTTGTGGCACACAGGCTTAGTTGCTCCGCAGCATGTGGGATCTTCCCAGACCAGGGCTCAAACCTATGTCACCTGCATTGTCAGATGGATTCTGTGCCACTCTGCCACCAGGGAAGTCCCCCCCATCTGTCTTGATATCAGGGTGATGGTGGCTTCATAGAATGTCTTTGGAAGTATTCCTTACTCTTCAATCTTTTCGAAGAGTTTGAGAAGAATCAGTGTAAGTTTTGCTTTGTATATTTGGAAGAATTTGCCTGTGAAACCATCTGATACTGGACTTTTGTTGGTAGGAAGTTTTTTTAATTACAGATTCTATTTGGCTTTTAGTGATCAGTATGTTCAAGTTATCTATTTTTTCTTCTTCTTTTTTTTTTTTTTTTGCAGTACGCGGGCCTCTCACTGTTGTGGCCTCTCCCGTTGTGGAGCTCAGGCTCCGGACGCGCAGGCTCAGTGGCCATGGCTCCCGGGCCCAGCCGCTCCGCGGCATGTGGGACCCTCCCGGACCAGGGCACGAACCCGTGTCCGCTGCATTGGCAGGCGGACTCTCAACCACTGCGCCACCAGGGAAGCCCTCTATTTCTTCTCAATTCAATTTTGTTTGGCTGTGAAAAAACAACATATATTTTTAGGTTATGTTAGCACCTAAATACTTATCGTGTATTAGATCACAAAAGAGTGAAGAAAAAAATATTAAAATATTTTTTCAAATAGAAGTATTGAAATATTTTTAAGAAATTGGGATAATACTAATTACAATAATGACAAAGTGTTCTGAGCTTAAAGAGTATTTTATCTAAGATGCTTATATGCTTATTATGAGCATGATATTGTATGCTTATATATTATATGATATTATACATGCTTAGTATATGCTTATTATAAGCATGATATTATATGCTTATTGTTTTTAAATACGTGGAGTGTTTTCTTCTTTCTAATGTAATTCTTTCATTTTACCTGTATATTGTGAAAAAAATTTAGTTGCACATAATATAAAAAATTACACTTCAATAGGAGATACTAATCCAGTTACATTTACTATAGTACTGAAAATACTTAGGTTTAGAGTTACCATGTTATCGAGTGCTGTTTTTTATTTATTTTTTTTAAAAAAAGATTTAATTTGGGGGGGGGCATAAATTTATTTATTTATTTATTTATTTATTTATATAATCTTATTGGACTATAATTGCTTTACAATGGTTTGTTAGTTTCTGCTTTATAACAAAGTGAACAAGCTATACATATACATATATCCCCATATCTGCTCCCTCTTGCGTCTCCCTCCCCCGCTCCATATCCCACCCCTCTAAGTGGTCACAAAGCACTGAGCTGATCTCCCTGTGCTATGCAGCTGTTTCTTACTAGCCATCTATTTTACATTTGGTAGTATATATAAGTCCATGCCACTCTCTCACTTCATCCCAGCTTACCCTTCTCCCTCCCTGTGTCCTCAAGTCCATTCTCTATGTCTGCATCTTTATTCCAGTCCTGCCCCTAGGTTCTTCCGAACCATATTTTTTCTTTTTTTTTAGATTCCATATATATGTGTCAGCATACAGTATTTGTTTTTCTCTTTCTGACTTACTTCACTCTGTATGACAGACTCTAGGTCCATCCACCTCACTACAAATAACTCAATTTCATTTCTTTTTATGGCTGAGTAATATTCCATTTTATATTGAAGGTGTGCAACATCTTCTTTATCCAGTCATCAGTTGATGGACACTTAGATTGCTTCCATGTCCTGGCTATTGCAAATAGAGCTGCAATGAATATTGTGGAACATGACTCTTTATGAATTATGGTTTTCTCCACGTATATGCCCAGTACTGGGATTGCTGTGACATATGGTAGTGGTAGTTCTATTTTTAGGTTTTTAAGGAACTTCCATACTGTTCTCAATAGTGACTGTATCAATTTACACTCCCACCAACGGTGCAAGAGGGTTCCCTTTTCTCCACACCTCTGCAGCATTTATTGTTTGTAGATTTTTTTGATGATGGACATTCTTACCTGTGTGCGGTGATACCTCATTGTAATTTTGATTTGCATTTCTCTAATGAACAGTGATGTTGAGCATTCTTTCATGTGTTTGTTGGCAATCTGTATATCTTCTTTGGAGAAATGTCTATTTAGGTCTTCTGCCCATTTATGGATTGGTTTGTTTGTTTTTTTGATCTGCATGGGCTCCTTGTAAAGTTTGGAGATTAATCATTTGTCAGTTGCTTCGTTGGCAAATATTTTCTGCCATTCTGAGGGTTGTCTTTTCGTCTTGTTTACATTTTCCTTTGCTGTGCAAAAGCTTTTAAGTCTCATTTGTTTGTTTTTGTTTCTATTTCCATTTCTCTAGGAGGTGGGTTAAAAAGGATCTTGCTGTGATTGATGTCATAGAGTGTTCTGCTTATGTTTTCCTCTAAGAGTTTTATAGTGTCTGGCCTTATATTTAGGTCTTTAATCTATTTTGAGTTTATTTTTGTGTATGGTGTTAGGGAATCTTCTAATTTCATTCTTTTACCTGTAGCTGCCCAGTTCTCCCAGCACCACTATTGAAGAGGCTGTGATTTCTCCATTGTATATTCTTGCCTCCTTTATCATAAATAAGGTGACCATATGTGTATGGGTTTATCTCTGGGCTTTCCCTCGTGTTCCATTGATCTATATTTCTCTTTTTGTGCCAGTACCATACTGTCTTGACTACTGTAGCTTTGTGGCATTGTCTGAAGTCAGGGAGCCTGATTCCTCCAGCTCTGTTTTTCTTCTCAAGATTGCTTTGGCTGTTCAGGGTCTTTTGTGTTTCCATACAAATTGTGAATTGTTTTGTTCCAGTTCTCTGAAAAATGCCATTGGTAGTTTGATAGGGATTGCATTGAATCTGTAGATTGCTTTGGGTAGTATAGTCATTTCTATAGTCATTTCAAGAATGTTGATTCTTCCAATCCAAGAACATGGTATATCTCTCTATCTGTTTGTGTCATCTTTGATTTCTTTAATCGGTGTCTTATAGTTTGTTGAGTAAACGACTTTTGTCTCCTTAGGTAGGTTTATTCCTAGGTATTTTATTCTTTATGTTGCAGTGGTAAATGGGAGTGTTTCCTTAATTTCTCTTTCAGATTTTTCATCTTTAGTGTATATGAATGAAAGAGATAACTGTACATTAATTTTGTATGCTGCAACCTTACCAGATTCATTGATTAACTCTAGTAGGTTTCTGGTAGCATCTTTAGGATTCTCTATGTATAGTATCATGTCATCTGCAAACAGTGAGAGCTTAACTTCTTCTTTTCCGATTTGGATTCCCTTTATTTCTTTTTCTTCTCTGGTTGCTGTAGCTAAAATTTCCAAAAGTGTGTTGAATCATAGTGGTGACAGTGGGCAACCTTGTCTTGTTCCCGATCTTGGTGGAAATGGTTTCACTTTTCACCATTGAGAACGATGTTGGCTAGGTTTGTCATATATGGCCTTTATTATGTTGAAGAAAGTTCCCTCTATGCCTACTTTCTGGAGGTTTTTAATCATAAATGGGTGTTTAATAATGTCGAAAGCATTTTCTGTGTCTATTGAGATGACCATATTGTTTTTATCCTTCTGTTTTTTAATATTGTGTATCACATTGATTTGCATATGTTGAAGAACCTTGCATCCCGGGGATAAACCCCACTTGCTCTTGGTGTATGATCCTTTTAATGCGCCGTTGGATTCTGTTTGCTAGTGTTTTGCTGTGGATTTTTGCATCTGTGTTCATCAGTGATATTGGCCTATAGTTTTCTTTCTTTGTGACATCTTTGTCTGGTTTTGGTATCAGGGAGATGGTGGTCTCATAGAATAAGTTTGGGAGAGTTCCCCTCTGTGCTATATTTTGGAAGAGTTTGAGAAGGGTAGGTGTTAACTCTTCTCTTAATGTTTGATAGAATTTGCCTGTGAAGCCATCTGGTCCTGGGTTTTGTTTGTTGGAAGATTTTTAATCACAGTCTCAATTTCAGTGCTTGGGATTGGTTTGTTTATAGTTTCTATTTCTTCCTGGTTCAGTCTTGGAAGCTTGTGCTTTTCTAAGAATTTGTCCATTTCTTCCAGGTTGTCCATTTTATTGGCATATAGTTGCTTGCAGTAATCTCTCATGATCCTTTGTACTTCTGCAGTGTCAGTTGTTACTTCTCCTTTTTCATTTGTAATTCTATTGATTTGAGTCTTCTCCCTTTTTTTCTTGATGAGGCTGGCTAATGGTTTATCCATTTTGTTTACCTTCTTAAGAGAACCAGCTTTTAGTTTTTTTGACTTTTGCTGTTGTTTCCTTCATTTCTTTTTCACTTATTTCTGATCTGATCTTTATGATTTCTTTCCTCTGCTGACTTTGGGTTTTTTTTCTTTCTTTCTCTAATTGCTTTAGGTGTAAGGTTAGCTTGTTTATTTGAGATGTTTCTTGTTTCTTGAGGTAGAATTGCAGTGCTATAAACCTCCCTCTTAGAACTGCTTTTGCTGCATCCCATAGGTTTTGGGTCTTCATGTTTTCATTGTCATTTGTTTCTAGGTATTTTTTTATTTCCTCTGTGATTTCTTCAGTGATGTCTTGGTTATAAAGTAGTATATTGTTTAGCGTCCATGTGTTTGTATTTTTTACAGATCTTTTCATGTAATTGATATCTATTTTGATAGCATTGTAGTCAGAAAAGATACTTGTTACGATTTCAATTTTCATAAATTTACCAAGGCTTTTTTTGTGACCCAGGATGTGATCTATTCTATCCTGGAGAATGTTCCATGAGCACTTGAGAAAAAGTGTATTCTGTTGTTTTTGGATGGAATGTCCTATAAATATCAATTAATTCCACCTTGTTTAATATATCTTTTAAAGCTTGTGTTTCCTTATTTTCATTTCGGATGATCTGTTCATTGGTGAAAGAGGGGTGCTAAAGTCCCCTACTATGATTGTGTTACTGTCGATTTCCCCTTTTATGGCTGTTAGCATTTGCCTTATGTATTGAGGTGCTCTTGTGTTGGGTGCATAAATATTTACAATTGTTATATCTTCTTCTTGGATTGATCCCTTGATCATTATATAGTGTCCTTCTTTGTCTCCTGTAATAGTCTTTATTTTAAAGTCTTTTTTGTCTGATATGAGAATTACTCCTGTAGCTTTCTTTTGATTTCCATTTGCATGGAATATCTTATTCCATCCCCTGTCTTTCAGTATGTATGTGTCTCTAGGTCTGAAGTGGGTCTCTTGTAGACCGCATATTTGCTGGTCATGTTTTTGTATCCATTCAGCCAGTCTATGTCTTTTGGTTGGAGCATTTAATTCATTTACATTTAAGGTAATTATTGATATGTATGTTCTTATTACCATTTACTTAATTGTTTTGGGTTTATTATTGTAGGTCTTTTCTTTCTCTTGTGTTTCCTGCCTAGAGAAGTTCCTTTAGCATTTGTTGTAAAGCTGGTTTGGTGGTGCTGAATTCTCTTAGCTTTTGCTTGTCTGTAAAGGTTTTAATTTCTCTGTCAAATCTGAACGAGATCCTTGCTGGGTCGAGTAATCTTGGTTGTAGCTTTTCCCCTTTCATCACTCTAAATATGTCCTGCCAGTCCCTTCTGGCTTGCAGAGTTTCTGCTGAAAGATTAGCCGTTAACCTTTTGGGGATTCCCTTGTATGTTACTTGTTGTTTTTCCCTTGCTGCTTTTAAAATTTTTTCTTTGTATTTAATTTTTGATAGTTTGAGTAATATATATTTTGGCAAGTTTCTCCTTGGGTGTATCTTGTATGGGACTCTCTGCACTTCCTGGACTTGATTAATGATTTCCTTTCCCATATTAGGAAAGTTTTCAACTATTATCTCTTCAAATATTTTCTCAGTCTGTTTCTTTTTCTCTTCTACTTCTGAGATCCCTATATTCTAATGTTGGTGTGTTTAATGTTGTCCCAGAGGTGTTTCAGATTGTCCTCAATTCTTTTCATTCTTTTTTTCTTTTTTCTGCTCTGCAGTAGTTTTTTCTACTATTTTGTCTTCCAGGTCGTTTATCCATTCTTTTGCCTCAGTTATTCTGCTATTGTTTCCTTCTAGAGCATGTTTAATTCCATTTATTGTGTTGTTCATCATTGTTTGTTTGCTCTTTAGTTCTTCTAGGTCCTTGTTAAATGTTTGTTGTATATTCTCCATTCCAGTTCCAAGATTTGGGATCATCTTTACTATCATTACTCTGAATTCTTTTTCTGCTAGACTGCCTATTTCCTCTACATTTGTTTGTTCTGGTGGGATCTTACCCTGTTCCTTCATCTGCTGTGTGTTTCTCTGTCTTATTTGGCTTTGGGGACTGTGTTTGGGGTCTCCTTTTCACAGGGTGCTGATTCGTAGCTCCCGTTGTTTTTGGTGTCTGCCCCCAGTGGCTAAGGTTGGTTCAGTGGGTTGTGTAGGCTTTCTGGTGGAGGGGACTGGTGCCTGTGTTCTGGTGGGTGTGTCTGGATCTTGTCTTTCTGGTTGACAGGTCCGCATCCGGTGGTGTGTTTTGGGGTGTCTGTGGCCTTATTATGATTTTAGGCAGCCTCTCTGCTAATGGGTGGGCCTGCATTCCTGTCTTGCTAGTTGTTTGGCATGGGATATCGAGCACTGGATCTTGCTGGTTTCTGAGTGGAGCTGGGTCTAGCGTTGAGACGGATATCTCTGGGAGGCTTTTGCCGTTTGATATTACAAGGTGCCGGAGGTCTCTGGTAGACCAATTCCTGAACTCAGCTCTCCCACCTCAGAAGCACAGGCCTGACACCCGGCTGGAGCACCAAGACCCTGTCAGCCACGTGGCTGGGGGTGAGGGCAAGAGGTAGCTTTGGTACACCTCAAAGACCACCAGTGAGATTCACTGACCATTTTCTCTCCAGAAGTGAAGAAAACAAAATTCAGTTTTTGGCTAGTCAGCCACTTTGGTAGCCAGCCTCTAAGATGGCCCTAATTATCCCCTAATTATCTCCCAGTCTTCATGTACCGTGTGGCTCCTCGCACTTGAAAAGGGCTGACTGTTAAACTAATAAGAAATTGCAGGAATGACAAAGTGCAGCTTCCAAAATTATAAAAGACATTGCAGCTTCTGCTTTGGTTTCTGCTAGATCACTCATCCTGGGGTAAGCCAGCTGCCATGTCATGAGGACACTCAAGCAGACCTAAGGAGAGATCCATGTGGCAAGGAACTGAGGCCTCTTACCTACAGCCACATGAGTGAGTCATCTCAGAATTCAAAAGATTTAATTTTATTTATTTTTGGTTGTGTTGGGTCTTCGTTGCTGCACATGTTTTCTCTAGTTGTGTCAAGCAGGGCTTTCATCGTTGTGGTGCACGGACTTCTTGTGGTCGTTTCTCCTGTTGTGGAGTATGGTCTCTAGGTGCATGGGCTTCAGTAGTTGTGTCATGCAGGCTCAATAGTTGTTGCTTGCTGGCACTAGAGCGCAGGCTCAGTAGTTGTGGCACACGGGTTTAGTTGCTCTGCAGCTGTGGGATCTTCCCAGACCAGGGATTGAACCCCTGTCCCCTGCATTGGCAGGCAAATTCTTACCCACTGTGCCACCAGGGAAATCCATTGTGCTCTTTTTTAAACCTAGTTTGTTTTCATTATTTTCTATCTTAACAATTCTGTATTAAATAAAAAAATAATAATACTCCTTTCTACCCCTCCTGTTTGAGGATTATATATGAAGAAGTATGTCTTATTTATTAATCTCAAATTTTCACCTTTAAAGAAGTAATCACAGTGTCAAGTATTTAATACCTTTCAGTTCCACCTTGAAAAGCATGGATATTAAAGTGCTAATATAATTACCTTCCCTAGTCTATCGTTTTTACTTTTTGTTATGTATAAAAAACAACTAAAAACGTGCATGGTTTGTAAGGAAATGACAAATTTTAGGAAATTCAGAATCTGAATACACTCTATACATAGCTTCTAGATAAAGACACAGAAAATTGCCAGATACTCAGAGGCCCCCTGGTCCCATTCTAGTGACTCCCCTTAAGGTTTAAGATTGTTCTTGTATCTAACAAAAAGATCATGTTACCTGTATTTTGTAGTTTATATAAATGTTATGGCACAGTAAAATCACTTTTGGATTCGGCTTTTTTATTTTATACTGCTTGTGAATATGCCTATATGGTTTCCTGTTGTGATCATGCATTGCCACTGTTGCATAGGATTCCATAGTGTAAATATTTAACAATTCATTTATTCCAATGTGTATTACAATATGAGTGATTTTCAGTTTGTGTCTGTTGAGAATAGCACTGGTATATAAATTCTAGAACTTGAGCTTTGGTGGTGTGTGTATAAATTATTGTTCAGTGTGCATGTAGTAGTAAAATTTTCGAGTCATAGCTTTCATGTGTTTATCTTTTTAGATATTTCTAAATATTTTCAAAACGTGTATGATTTTTCTTTTTCTTTTTTTTTACATCTTTATTGGAGTATAATTGCTTCACAATGGTGTATTAGTTTCTGCTTTATAACAAAGCAAATCAGTTATACATATACATATGTTCCCATATCTCTTCCCTCTTGCATCTCCCTCCCTCCCACCCTCCCCATCCCACCTCTCTAGGTGGTCACAAAGCACCGAGCTGATCTCCCTGTGCTATGTGGCTGCTTCCCACTAGCTATCTATTTTACATTTGGTAGTGTGTATATGTCCATACCACTCTCTCACTTTGTCCCAGCTTACCCTTCCCCCTCCCCATATCCTCAAGTCCATTCTCTAGTAGGTCTGTGTCTTTATTCCTGTCTTACCCCTAGGCTCTTCATGACATTTGTTTTTCTTAAATTCCATGTATATGTGTTAGCATATGGTATTTGTCTTTCTCTTTCTGACTTACTTCACTCATTTGTATGATTTTTTTATCCTCAGCAGCAGTGAATGAGATTCAAGGATTATGCACATTCTTGTCAAACTTGATAATACCTGTCATTTTCATTTGAACTTTCTGGTTGGTGAGTGATAATTAAAGGTATCACTTTTTTGCATTTAATTGACTACTAAGAAGCCAAGCATCTTTTGATATGTTTAATTAACATTCTGTACTATCTTTTTTGAAATATCTTTTGGTATATTTTCCCCATTTTTGCTATTACATTATCTTCTTATTGAAGGTTTTTTTTTTTTTAACATCCGAAGACTTCTTATTTAAGAGTTTTTAATATATGCTTGCTATGAGTTCTTCTCTCTTTCTGTCTCTCCTTCTCTTTCTTTAGATGAGTGTCAGTTTTTAATGTTAATAACATCTAATTTGTTATTTTCCTATTTATTTATTTATTTAGTCTTATTTCTATTTATTTATGTAGTCTTATTATCTGTAGCAGAACACATTATTCTAAACCACAAATATGTTTTCATTTCTTCAATGAATCTAATTATTAATCTTTAAATTTAATTAACTTTCTAAACTAAATATATTGTATCATAGTGACTATTAATTTTTCTATGACAGCTGAAAGGTTACATTTATTCAGAAAATGTTGTATTCAGCTTTCTTTTCATTTGCTCCTACTGCTCATTGATTCACAGAGGTAAACATCACTTCATCCATGGGTCTGACTTTTCTCTGATTTCTCATGGTCATTCTCACTAATTCATCTGGCCTCCTGAAATCTTTAGCAATCCCATTATTCCACAGAAGCAAAAACCTTCCTTGGGTTTTTTTCCTCAGAAGATTGATTATTCCCACATTTTAAATGGGAGATTGCAATAAGTTAGGAGAAAATTCCACAAGGGTCTCTCTCTTTTTTTTTTCACATCTTGTAACAGACTCTGCTTGCACTCTGTGTTCAAAGATTTTTGTACAACACATTGATGGAAGATGCCAGTTGTTTCTCTCTTTGGGGAAAAAGATTAATTACCTGACAAATAAAATAAAGACAGTGTCTTGCTCTGCTCAAATGTTGGACAGGATTGCTTGCATCCTAATTTAGAAGTTTCAGGTGACTGAAGCTTAAGATTCCTAAGCTTTAATCCATACTTGCACCATGCACAGCACCCAACAGGACTGCTTTACATCACCCCATGAGACATTAGTGTGCAAGTGGAACAGATAAAAATATAAAACTATTGCTGTCTTTTTGTGTCATAAAAATGATTTTTTGTCTCATGTAAAATATTTTTTTCTAAACTCCAAAAATATGTCAGGCTAAAATATTGGAATTTCAAATATGGTAAATCTAAGACCCTTCAAATTTCTTTCCAGTTTTGTTGATGATGGGATGCCGTCAGAGATATGACTTCATTAAACACAATAGGTTAAATTTCTTCATAGTCCTGATTGGGGAATATGAAAATAATCCCTGGAAAAATCTGGACATTTTCTAGTTCTCAAGTATTGGTTAAGATGGTAGAAAGGGCACTTCATTGTCCTATATGTGAATGCAGATCAATTGAGAGAGGTGGGGATAAAACAAGCAGCCTAAATATCCTTTATATTTGTTGTACTACTAGTAGAAAGAGGAAGGATCAACATGTCACCATGGTTGATATAGCAAATAAGCTGCTTGAAACTACACAGAAATATACCTGCTTGTATTTTCTGTGTAGTTACCCTCTCTTTTGGTGTGCCCTGATACCTCCCTCAACTTATGTACCAACTCCAGCAGCATTAAGCAGAAATCCAAAGAAATCTATTCTTTGGAATTATGAGGAAGGGAAGACTCGAAAATTTTATAGCATGCTCTATACAAGTATACACGTCACCATCCTTATCTATGTCATGCCATGCATGGAGGGTCAGTAGGTTCAGGGGATTCTGGAAGCACCAATGTCTGTGGGGTTAATCACAGCTGCATTCATGGGCAGTAAAAGAGAAGGGCCTTATTTTGGTCAGTTTCTCAATGCTAGTAGCTTCAAAAAGAAGAGGACAGCAGACATCTTAGGGAGAAGAGCCAACATTAAATGAAATGTCCTAATTACTCTAGGCAACCTCTCATGATAGCCTTCCATAACTCCTCAAATCCCTACATCCTTGCACAAAGGGTAGTGTAATATTACTGGAGCGTGTGACTGCAGATTAACATTTTTGTTGAAAAAAATGAAAGTAGGTTCAAGTGATAGGGTTTGAAAAGGGTTCACAGTGCGAGGGAAACTATTGCAACAATGTGGACAGAACCGTTTGGATGGATTCATCATGTTTTTGTTTCTGTTTTTTTGCTGCATCAGAATCTGTAGTAGAGATTGGTGTGTTCCATGATGCATTCCCGCTTCTTGTAAGTTTTAGATGGAATACCCCATTAGGAAGAAGTGCACGTAAGGAAGATTAGTGAGTCAAACTCCTCTGCCCTCTGTCAGCAGTGGGTGCAAAGGGATTTACACCAAGTGCTTTCATCCTTTGACATGATAAGTTTTCACTATATAAATGATGTTTTGTTTGTTTGCAGGTCAGGAGCCTTGGTCTCAATATCCTTGTTTAAAAAGTGTTATCACATGTCTGCCAGAAAGAATTGCTGATGATACTGGAAAAAATTGAGAGTTATCCTTAACAATTAAGGGTTTTATAGCAACATGGATGGACCTAGAGATTGTTATACTGAGTGAAGCAAGTCAGACACAGAAAGATATCATTTGATATTGCTTATATGAGGAATCTAAAAAAGAAAAGAAAGGTACAAATGAACTTATTTACACAACAGAAATAGTCATGGATAAAGAAAACAAGCTTATGGTTACCAGGGGATAAGTGGGGAAGGGATAAATTGGGAGATTGGGACTGACCTATACACAATAGTATATATAAAATAGATAAGTATTGATAAGGACCTGCTTTATAGCACAGGGAACTCTACTCAATGTTGTGTACTGGCATATACGGGAAAAGAATCTTAAAAAAAGAACAAGGGTTTTGGGAGTATATAATAAATATAAATGTGCAAACCTTTAACATGAAAGGAAAAATCAGTTAACTCTGTGGTCCCTGTTATGGTGTAAACATTTTGTACCTCTAATTTTAAAATTTTGAAACCCAGCTCCCATGTTGATGGTATTAGGAGGTGGAGCTTTTGGGAGGTGATTAGGTCATGAGGCCAGAGACCTCAAACATGGGATCAGTGACCTAATAAATGTAGCACACAAATCTCATGCCCATCACATGATTTCATTGCCGAGCATGCGGGCTTCTCATTGGGTGGCTTCTCTTGTTGCGGAGCATGGGCTCTAGGCGTGCAGGTTTCAGTAGTTGTGGCACACAGGCTCAGTAGCTGTGGCCTGTGGTCTCTAGAGTACAGGCTCAGTATTTGTGGTGCATGGGGGCTTAGTTGTTCCATGGCATGTGGGATCTTCCAGGACCAGGACTCCAACCTGTGTCCGCTTTATTGGTAGGCAGATTCTTAACCACTGTGCCACCAGTGAATCCCCTGGTAACTTGTTCTTGAACTTTTCAGCCTCAGCAATTATGAGAAAACAAAAATAATTCTGTTATTTATAAAATACCAACTCCCTCGTATTTTGTTTTAGCAGTCAAAGAGCTGGCTGAGGAGGAACATCTGTGAGCTTGAAGACATATCAAGAGAAACCTTTAAATCTCAAAAGAAAAGAGAAAATGGGCAGGAAAGAAATCAACAGATCAGAGTAATCAATAATTGTGGAACAATGAAAATGCTGTGACCTATACATAATGGGTATAGCAGGAGGAGAATAAAGATAGCAAAGAACAGAAAATATTTTTTAAAAATGACTGAGAATCTCCCCCAAATGAATGTCTGACACTAAATCCACAGCATCCAAACTTAGAGGAACATATGAATAGCAAATAAAACTGACCAATATCTCTCAGGAACATCAATGTAAAAATCCTCAACAAAATGTTAACAAATCGAATCCAACAATATTTTGAGAGAATTTTATATCATGAATGAGAGGGAATAATCCCAACTATGCAAGGCTGGTTCAACATTCTAAAATCAAATAATTATATCCATCATATCAACACCCTAAAGACAATCGTTAGCATATCAATAGATTCAGAAGACCTTTGAAAAAATCTAACACCCATTCTTCATAAAAACTCTCAGTTAAAGAAATAGATTGGAGCTTTCTCAAGTTGATAACAAAGATCTAGAGGAAACTTTTATCTTACATCATGATTAATGGTCAAAAACATGAAGCTTTTCCACTAAGTTCAGGTAAAAGCAAGGATGTTCCCTTTCATGACTCCTTTTCCATATTTTACTCCAAGTCCTTGCTAATGCAATAAGGCACGAAAATAAATAAAACAAATACAGATTGGGTAGAAAAAAATGAAAGCAGCCTAAATAAAATGTGGACCAATATACTTTACGGACACCTCACCAAAGAAAATAGATACTATGCATATAAATATACAGAAGAATAATTCAGATTACATGCTGCCATCAAAAAGCAAATTAACAATACATTTACATACGATTTTAGCCATTAGAATGGCTAAAATGTGAACAATGACAAGAACAAATTCTGTAGGGGATGTGGAACAATAGGAAATGTCATTTGTTATTGGTGGAAATGAAAAATAATACAGCTACTTTGGTAGTCTGATTGACACTTGCTATAATATTGAACATTCCCTTACTGTACAATCCGGCAAGTGTTCTCATGGATATTTACTGAAAGTAGTTTAAAACATACTTCCAGACGAAAACCTGCATATGGATATTTATAGCACCTAATTCAATACTGGCAAAATGTGAATGAAACTAAGGTGTCCTCCAATAGGTGAATGAAATGATATAGTATTAATATATTCTGTGAATGGGATAGTATTGAGCACTAAGAAAGTAAGCTATCAAGCCATAAAAATATGTGGGAATTCTTTTTTTCTTTTGAAATATAGATGATTTTCTTTATTTTGTAATTTAAATTTTCTTGGAGTATAGTTGATTTACAACGTTGTGTTCGTTTCAGCTGCACAGCAAGTGATTCAGTTACACATATGCATATATTCATTCTTTTTCAGATTCTTTTCTGATAAAGGTATTCCCAGAATATTGAGTAGAGTTCCCTGTGCTATACAGTAGGTCCTTGTTGCTTATCTATGTTATATGTAGCAGTATTCGTATGTTTCCCCCAAGTTCCTGATTTATCCCTACCCCCACCTTTCCCCTTTGGTAACCATAAGTTTGTTTTCCAAGTCTGTGAGTCTGCCTGTGTTTTGTAAGTTTGTTCATTTGTATCAATTTTTAGGTTCCACCTAGAAGTGATATCATACAATATTTGTCTTACTGTGTCTGACTTACTTCACTTAGTACAATCATCTCTAGGTCCATCCGTGTTACTGCAATTGGCATTATTTTCTTCTATTTTATGGCTGTGTTATATTCCATTATATATATGTACCACATATTCTTTACCTATATTCATGTGTTGATGGACATTTTGGTTGCTTCATGTCTTCGCTATTGTAAAGAGTGTTGCAGTGAGCATTGGGGAAGATGTGTCTTTTCGATTTATGGTTTCCTCCAGATGTGCGCACAGGAGTGAACTTGCTGGATCATCTGGTAGCTCTATTTTATTTTATTTTATTTCATTTCATTTCAATTCAATTTTTTTGGAGTATAGTTGATTTACGATGTTGTGTTACTTTCTGCTGCACAGCAGAGTGAAGCAGTTATACATATATCCAGTCCCTTTTGGATTCCTTTCCCATACAGGTCATTACATAGTATTGAGTAGAGTTCGCTGTGCTATACAGTAGGCCCTTATTTGATATCTCTTTTATATGTAGTGGTGTGTATATGTTAATCCCAATTTCCAGTTTATCCCTCCTGCCTCCCCTTACTCTGGTAACCTCCATTCTGTGCCCCATAGTGGCTGTTACCAATTGGCATTGCCACTAGTAACGTAGTACTGGTGGAACAGTGGTTAAGAATCTGCCTGCCAATGCACAGGACACAGGTTCGAGCCCTGGCCCAGGAAGATCCCACACGCTGCAGAGCAACTAAGCCCGTGCACCACAACTACTGAGTCTGTGCTCTAGAGCCCACGAGCCACAACTACTGAGCTCACGTGCCACAACTACTGAAGCCTGTGTGCCTAGAGCCTGTGCTCCACAACAAGAGAAGCCACCGCAAACAGAAGGCTGCGTACCACAACGATGAGTAGCCCCCGCTTGCTGCAACTATAGAAAAGCCGCACGCAGCAACGAAGACCCAACACAGATTAAAAAATAATAATAATAAGTAGTAGGTTTCTCTTTTTTCCACACCCTCTGAAGCATTTCTTGTTTCCAGACATTGTGAGGATGGCTATTCTGAGTGGTTCCAGGTGATACTTCTTTGTACATTGCATTTGTCTAACATAAAGCAATGGTGAGCACCTTCATATGTGCTGTGTTTTTTTTTGAACAGTGTGAGTAAAATTTACCCCTTGAAAAAGGGTTATTGAAAGGTTGCCTTGTTTTGAAGTCTATTTCGATTACCTACCCCAAGACATTTTTTGAGGGCTGTTGCCATTTACAGCTCCCCAGGCATCGTGAATGTGAAGTGCCTATAAGGTCCAGTTTTAGAATTGTTGGGAAACAGAATGCGGCAGGATTTCTACTGTCCCTCTCTGGTTACTGACACAACCTTAGATGTAGGGAAAGTCCTATTCGTGGGTTTTAAATTAGAGTGGAATGTGCCTGACCAAACATTTAAGGGCTTCTGTCCCATTCCTTCTTCCCCGTTACCCTTCATCCCCCAAACTAGTATATACCCCTGCAAAATCACCTGTTGAGGGTGCTGTCTTGTAGAGTGGGATGACCCTAACGGAGTCGGGAGGTCGGAACCCAAACACCAGGATATGTTGAGACCAGGTGATTTTCCAAATGTCATCCAGCCCAGAGAGTCCACCATCCTTTGTGTGTCAGAGGGTTGGTTTACTAGTATGAGGGCACACTTAGATCTGGAGATTGTGATCCCATGCAGAGGGGACCAGGTACTACATGTTCAAGGGGTCGAATTAGCTGGCATATCCTCCCGAGGTCCTCAGGCCGACAACAGTCCAGCCTTGGGACCAAATAGGGTCTATGTCCAGGGATGTGACACTAGCACGTTCACCGTGACTAAACGAATTTAGTGATCATTTTTCTTTTCTATAATTCATTTAAAATTTATAATGGAGTATAGTTGATTTACCATGTTGTGTTCGTTTTTGATATACACCAACATGATTCACTTATACAGAGATGACTATATATTCTTTCTGGAATTATTTTCCCATTGAGGTTACTAAAGGGTGTTGAGAAGAGTTCCAAGTGCTCTACAGCAGGTCCATGTTGATTACAAATTTTCTCTCTGTAAGTATGTATATACTAACTCCAACCTCATGATTTATGCCTCCAACACACCTTTCCAGTTTGGTAACCATAAGTTTGTGTTCTAAGTCTGGGACTCTGTTTCTGTGTTGTAAGATAGTACCTTTGTATCAGTTGTTAGATTTCACCAATAAGTAATATCATATGATATTTATCATTGTCTGATTTATGACACTTAGTATGAATGTATCTGTGTCCTTCCGAGTGGCTGCAAATGGCCTTATTCCATTCATTTAATGGCTGAGTAATATTCCATTGTACATATCTACCATAATTTCTTCATCCAGTCTTCCTTCCAAGGACGTTTAGGTAGCTACCAAGTAGAGGCTCTTGTAAACAGGGCTGCATAAATTTTGGAGTGCATGGGTCCTGTCAATTTATGTTTTTTCCAACATACAGGCCCAGGAGTGGAAGCGCCATATGCTCTCAAGCTCTGTTTTTGAGATTTTTAAGGAATCACCATCCATTTCTCTACAGTGGCTGTTATCAATTTACATTCCCACCATCAGCTTGTCAGGGTTCCCTTTTCTCCACGCCCTGTTCTGCATTTCAGGTTTTACATTTTGTGAGCTTGGCCATTCTGACTGGTGTGAATTGATACCTCTTTGTAGTATTAATTTACATTGCCCGCCTGTTTTGTTGGCCAAAAATGGAGTAAGGGTTTTTCCTGAATATATTAAAGAATAACACATACGGCCTTTTTGGCAAACTGCATCATTGGCGATGTTCAGCGGCTTTGCATGTGCTTTAATGGCGAGTGCAAACTACCTCTTGAAATCCCTTTCCTGCAATTCTGCCTTGCTACAAGGCCTTTATGAATACTTGGCTCAAGAAATGACTCCATTAGAGGTGTCAATTACAACCCTGCATGTTTGTGAATTGCAGTGCCCCTGAGCACCAGTTTTCAACTTCTTGTTTAGGGAAGCAGCCACAAAGGGGCAGGATTTCTACAGACCCATTCCGGTTACTGGGGCACCTGAAGGATAGGGAAATTCTTATTCCAGATTAGGAAACTAGAGTGGCATATGCCTGTCCAAACATCTAGGGCTTGTGTCTCATTCCATCCCCCCATTCCCCTTCTTCTCACAGAAAATTCCAAGCTGTGCAAAACCGGCTGTTGAGTGTGCTGCCTTCCCAAAGTGGGGAGACTCTAAGGAAAGGAGCTGGGGAGCCTGAATAACCAGGAGAAGTGGAGATGAGGTGACTTTCCCAAACTCTTCCTGAACAGACGGTGTACCATCCTCTGGATGTCCCATTCATGTTTTAGCTGTAGGAAGTGTCCCCTGCACCTGGAGATACGGGACCCATGGAATGGGGGCCAGGCAGTATTACTCTAAAAGTGCTGCATTTGCTGTCCCATCCTCACCAAGCCTCTCAGGCCCAGGAGTGTAGAGCCTTAGGTCCCATCCAGCTGTGTGTCTAGATGTGTTCAGTCCAGGTTGCATCACAGCCCTTGAACAAATTTTGTAAGAATTTCTCTCTCTCTCACTGTCTTTTTTTTTTTGTTCTTGTTATTTAATTTTATAATAGGGTATAGCTGATTTTCAATACTGCCTTTCTTCCTGTTCTACATCTATCCACTTGATTCACTTAAAGAGAGACATAAATAAATTTTTTAAGGATTCTTACCAGTCTTATATATCCTTTTCCGGTGACAACAGTGTGCTGAGTCCAGCTCTTTGAGATATACAGTAGGTCCTGTCGATTACCTATTTTGTATATGGAACCGTATCTATGCTAATTCCATCCTCCTCATTTATGCATCACCCCACCCCACCGTTCTCCTTTAGCAGCCATAAGTGTGTTTCCTAAATGTGTGACTGTTTCTGTTTTGTAACTGAGTTCATGTGTAGCCATTTTTAGATACCATCTATAAGTAATACCTTATGATAAGTCTCTTTTTATGTCTGACTTATGTCACATAGAATGATCGTACCTCCACGAGTTGCTGCAACTGGCCTTATTTCACTGATTTAAGTGCTCAGTAATATTCCATTGTAAATAAGTACCACATCTTCTTTATCCATTTTTTACTTCGAAGGACATGTAAGTTGTACCCAAGTCGAGGCATTTCTAAACAGGGTAACACTAAACGTAGCAGTGCCTGTGTCCTGTCGATGTTTGGTTTTCCCAAGATATACGCCCAAGAGTGGAAGTGCCATATGCTCTGTAGTTCTTCATTTTAGATGTTTCAGGAAACACCATACACTTCTCCAGAGTGGCCATGCCTATTTACATCCCCCTCATCAACTTAACAAGGCTCCCTTTTCTCCATGGCCTGTGCTGCATTTCTGGTTTTACACTTTTCCAGGATGGCGCTTTTAACGAATGTGAAGTGAGACTTCTTTGTAGTGCTGATTTGCATTTGGCGCTTGTTTGCATGGCCAAAAAGAGTGTATGCGTTTTTCCTGAATATATTTATTTTTATGATGGATTGCTTCAGGCCCTTTGCTGGTTCCGGAGCGAAGGCTGAACCTTTGTTTAATTCTTCTTCCTGATGGGAAATTAGACTGACATGTGCCTGTCGAAACACCTACAACTAGTCTGTCATTGGTTCCCCCTCTTCCCGTTCATCCTCCGAACTAATTGCAAACTGTGTGAAACAGGAGATTAAAGGCGCTGACTATCCAAGTGGGGAGATTGTTAGTAAAGCGTTTGGAATGGCAAACCTGAGCACCAGGAGATGAAAAATGAGGTGGGTTTTAGAAACCTTTCCCGATCACACGGTGTACCATTCTCTGGGTTTCCATGCATGTTGTAGCTGTAGGAATTTTCCCTTGAACCTGGAAAGTTGGGACCCATGGAATGGGTAGCATGCAGTATTTCTTTAAAGGGTCTGTATTTGCTCACCCAACCTCACCAATCCTCTCAGCCTCAAGAGTGTCCAGCCTTATGTCTCACAAAGCTGTGTGTGTAGATGTGGTCAATCCACAATGCATCACAGTCCCTGAACAAATTTTGTAAGACTTTCTCTCTCTTTCACTATCTTTCTGTTCTGTGCTTGAAATTTATTCTTATAATGTGGTTTAGCTGATTTTCACTGCTGTGTTTATGCAGTTCTACACAGCCATGATTCACTTACAGAGAGATATCAATATATAGGTTTTAAGATTCTTACTAGTCAGTTATCTTCTCCTGCGGTGAATAGGGCGTGTTGAGTCCAGTTCATTGAGCAAGGAGTAGGTCTTTTCTATTAAATATTTGTTTTATGGAACGGTATCTGTACTAATTTCAAACTCTTGTGTTATGCATCACCGCACCTCAACTTTCCACTTAAGCAGGCATAAGTGTGCTTTCTAAATGTGTGACTCTCTTCCGTTTTGCAATTTAGTTCATGTGTAGAGATGTTTACATTCCCTCTATAAGTGATATCTTATGATAAGTTTCTTTTTCTGTGTGAATTATTTCACTTAGAATCATCGTACCTAAATCCACTCATTATGCTGCTACTGGCCTTATGATATTGATTTCATGCTGAGTGATATTCCATTGTACATAAGTACCACAAATTCTTTATCCACTTTTCTCTTTCCTGGGATATTTAAGTTGTACTGAAGTCGAGGTCTTTGTAAACAGAGCAGCCCTAAACTTTGGGGTGGCTGTGTCTTGTTGATTTTTAGTTTTCCCAAGATATATGCCCATGAGTGAAACTGCCGTGTACTCTGTATCTCTGTGTTTTAGATGTATCAGGAAACACCATACACTTCTCCAGAGTAGCTGTTGGCGACTTACATCCCGCCCATCAGGGTAACAAGGCTCCCTGTTCTCCATGGCCTGTCCTGCTTCTCTGGTTTATAGTGCGGATTTGCATTGCCCGCTTGTTTGGTTGGCCAAAAGGCGATATGCATTTTTTTGTGAATATATTCGTGAAAAAATGCATATGACCTTTTTGGCCAACTGCATCATTGTCGGTGTTCTGCCGCTTTTCATGTGCTTTAAAGGAGACTCCAATCTACCTCTTGAAACCTGTTTCCTGCAATTCTGCCTTGGTTTCAGAAACTCTTCTTTGCCTTACCTCAATCTATTTTTCGACGATAGTTGTCCTTTATAACTATGTAGGTTTGTGAATTGCAGTGCCCCTGAGCTCCTTTTTTCTACTCGCTTTTTTGTCAGCTGGCCTCAAAACTGCAGGATTTCTTCAGGCCCTGTTCTTGGTCCGGGGTGGCAGGCTGAGCCTTTGGTTAATTTTTCTTCCTGATGGGAAATTAGAGTGACATGTGCCCGTCCAAACACCTACAGCTATTCTCTCATTGCTTCCCCCTCATACCGTTCATCCTCCGCACTAATTGCAGACTGTGCGAAACAGGAGGTTTAAGGCGCTGACTCTCCAAATGGGGAGACTGTGAGTAAAGCGGCTGGAAAGAGGAACCTGAGCACCAGGAGAGGAAAAATGAGGTGCGTTTTAGAAACCATTCCTGGTCACAATGTGTATCATCCTTTGGGTTTCCCGTGCATGTGTTAGCTGTAGGAAGATTCCCTTAAACCTGGAGAGTTTGGACCCATGGAATGCGTAGCATGCAGTATTTCTTTAAAGGGTCTGCATTTGCTCACCCAACCTCACCAATCCCTTCATCCCCAAGTGTACAGACTTATGTCTCATCGAGCTGTGGGTGTAGATATGGTCAATCCAGAGTGTATAATAGCCCCTGAACGAATTTTGTAAGAATTTCTCTCTTGCTATCTTTGTGATTTTTTTAAAAATTTCTTTTTATAATGGAGTTTAGCTGATTTTCACTGCTGTGTTTATGTCACTGTACACATACTTGATTCCCTTAGGGAGACATATCAATACATAGGTTTTAAGATTCTTACTAGTCAGATATATTCCTCTGTGGTGCATAGGGGATGTTGAGTCCAGGTCATCGAGCGAAGTGTAGGCCTTGTCTATTACATATTTGGTTTATGGAACGGTATCTGTGCTAATTTCAAACTCTGCTTTTATGCATCACCCCATCTCACCTTTCCCCTTAAGCAGGCATACGTGCGTTTTCTAAATGTGAGACCCTGTTCTGTTTTGTAATTCAGCTCATGTCTAGCCATGTTTGCATTCCCTCTATAAGTGATATCTTATGATAAGTTTCTTTATCTGTGTGAATTATTTCACTTAGAATCATCGTACCTAAATCCACTCATTATGCTGCTACTGACCTTATGACATTGATTACGTGGCTGAGTGATATTCCATTGTACGTAAGTACTACAACTTTTTTACTCATTTTTCTCTTTCCTGGGATTTTTAAGTTGTACCGAAGTTGAGGTTCTTGTAAGCACAGCAGCCCTAAACTTTGGGGTGGCGGTGTCTTGTTGATTTTTAGTTTTCCCAAGATATATGCCCATGAGTGGAAGTGCACTGTACTCTGTTGCTCTGTTTTTATGATGTTTCAGGAAACACCATACACTTCTCCAGAGTGGCTGTTGGCAATTTACCTCCCGCCCATCAGGGTAACAAGGCTCCCCGTTCTCCATGGCCTGGCCTGCCTCTCTGTTTTTTACACTATTTTCAGATAGCCCTTTGGACCGGTTAGAAGTGAGACGTTTTTGTAGTGCGGATTTGCATTGCCAACTTGCTCGCTTGGTTGGCCAAAAAGGGCGTATGCGTTTTTTCCTGAATATATTCAGGAAAAAACGCATACGCCCTTTTTGGCCAACTGCATCATTGTCGAAGTTCTGCCGCTTTTCATGTGCTTTAAAGGAGACTCCAATCTACCTCTTGAAACCTGTTTCCTGCAATTTTGCCTTGGTTTCAAATCCACTTCTTTGCCTTACCTCAATATATTTTTCGACGATAGTTGTCCTTTATAACTCTGCAGGTTTGTGAATTACAGTGCCCCTGAGCTCCATTTTTCAACTCGGTTTTTTGTGAGCTGGCCACAAAACTGCAGGATTGCTTCAGGCCCTATTCTGGTTCCAGGGCGGCAGGCTGAGCCTTTGGTTAATTCTTCTTCCTGATGAGAAATTACAGTGACATGTGCCCGTCCAAACACCTACAGCTATTCTCTCATTGCTTCCCCCTCATACCGTTTATCCTCCGCACTACTTGCAGATTGTGCGAAACAGGAGGTTAAAGGCACTGACTCTCCAAATGGGGAGATAGTTAGTAATGCGGCTGGAATGGTAAACCCGAGCACCAGGAGAGGAAAAATGAGGTGTGTTTTAGAAACCGTTCCCGATCTCAAGGTGTACCATCCTCTGGGTTTCCCGTGCATGTGTTAGCTGAAGGAAGATTCCTTAAACCTGGAGAGTTGGGGCCCATGGAATGGGTAGCGCACAGTATTGCTTTAAAGGGTCTGCATTTGCTCAGCCAACCTCACCAGTCGTCTCAACCCCAAGTGTCCAGCCTTATGTCTTATCCAGCTCTGGGTGTAGATATTGTCAATCCATTGTGCATCACAGCCCCTGAACGAATTTTGTAAGAATTTCTCTCCTTTCCACTCTCCTTGCGTTGTTTTTGTTTTTTGAAATTTATTTTTATAATGGGGTTTAGCTGATTTTCACTGCAGTGTTTATGCCGCTCTACACATACTTGATTCCCTTACGGAGACATATCAATACATAGGTTTAAAGATTCTTACTAGTCAGATACATTCCTCTGCAGTGCATAGGGGTTGTCGAGTCCAGTTCATTGAGCAAAGAGTAGGTCTTGTCTATTACTTATTTGGTTTATGGAACGGTATCTGTGCTAGCTTCAAACTCTGGTTTTATGCATCACCCTACCTCACCTTTCCCCTTAAGCAGGCATAAGTGCGTTTTCTAAATGTGAGACCCTGTTCTGTTTTGTAATTCAGCTCATGTGTAGCCATGTTTACATTCCCTCTATAATTGATAACTTATGTTAGGTTTCTTTTTCTGTGTGACTTCTTTCACTTAGAATCATCGTGCCTCAATCCACTCATTATGCTGCTGCTGGCCTTATGACATTGATTTCATGGCTGAGTGTTATTCCATTCTACATAAATACCACAACTTCTTTATACATTTTTCTCTTTCCTTGGATATTGAAGGTGTACCGAAGTCGAGGTTTTTGTAAGCAGAGCATCCCTAAATTTTGGGGTGGCTGTGTCTTGTTAATTTTTAGTTTTACCAAGATATATGCCCATGAGTGGAAGTGTCCTATGCTCTATAGCTCTGTTTTTTTTTTACATGTTTCAGGAAACACCATACACTTCTCCAGATTGGTTGTTGGCAGTTTACATCCCGCCCATCAGTGTAACAAGTCTCCATGTTCTCCATGGCCTGTCCGGCGTCTCGGGATTTTACACGTTTTTCGGATGGTCCTTTGGACTGGTGGGAAGAGAGACTTCTTTTTTGTGCGGATTTGCATTGCCCGCTTGATTGGTTGGCCAAAAAGGGCGTATGCGTTTTTTCCTGAATATATTCAGGAAAAAACGCATACGCCCTTTTTGGCCAATTGCATCATTGTCGAAGTTCTGCCGCTTTTCATGTGCTTTAATGGAGACCTCAATCTACCTGTTGAAACCTGTTTCCTTCAATTCTGCCCTGGTTTCAAATCCTCTTCTTTGCCTTACCTCAATATATTTTTCGATGATAGTTGTCCTTTATAACTCTGCAGGTTTTTGAATTGCAGCGCCCCTGAGCTCCATTTTTCAACTCGCTGTTTTGTGAGCTGGCCGCAAAACTGCAGGATTGCTTTAGGCCCTATTCTGGTTCCAGGACGGCAGGCTGAGCCTTTGGATAATTCTTCTTCCTGATGGGAAATTAGAGTGACATGTTCTCGTCCAAACACCTACAGCTGTTCTCTCATTGGTTCCCCCTCATCCCATTCATCCTCCGCACTAATTGCAGGTTGTGTGAAACAGGAGGTTAAAGGCGCTGACTCTCCTAATGGGGAGATTTTCAGTAAAGCAGCTGGAATGGCGATCCCGAGCTCTAGGAGAGGAAAAATGAGGTGCGTTTTAGATACCGATCCCGATCACACGGTGTACCATTCTTTGTGTTTCCCATGCATGTTTTTTTTTTAACATCTTTATTGGGGTATAATTGCTTTACAATGGTGTGTTAGTTTCTGCTTTATAACAAAGTGAATCAGTTATACATATACATATGTTCCTATATCTCTTCCATCTTGCGTCTCCCTCCCTCCCACCCCCTGCATGTTATAGCTGTAGGAAGATTCCCTTATACCTGGAGAGTTGGGACCCATGGAATGGGGGCATGCAGTATTGCTTTAAAGGGTCTGCATTTCCTCACCCAAACTCACCAGTCCTCTTAGCCCCAAGTGTCCTGCCTTATGTCTCATCCAACTGTGGGTGTAGATGTGGTCAATCCAGGGTGCATCACAGCCCCTGAACGAATTTTGTAAGAATTTCTCTCTCTGTCTCTGTCTTTGTAGTTTTCTTTTTTTTTGAAATTTATTTTTATAATGGGGTTTAGCTGATTTTCACTGCTCTATTTATGCCGCTCTACACACCCTTGATTCCCTTACGGAGACACATAGGTTTTAAGATTTTTACTAGGCAGATATATTCCTGTGCGGTGCATAGGGGGTGTTGAGTCCAGTTCATTGAGCAAAGTGTAGGTCTTGCCTATTACATATTTGGTTTATGGAATGGTATCTGTGTTAATTTCAAACTCTGGTTGTATTCATCACCCCACCTCACCTTTCCCCTTAAGCAGGCATAAGTGCTTTTCCTAAATGTGTGACTCTGTTCTGTTTTGTAATTCACTTCATGTGTAGCCATGTTTACATTCCCTCTATAAGTGATATCTTATAAGTTTCTTTTTCTCTGTGAATTATTTCACTTAGAATCATCGTACCTAAATCCACTCTTATGCTGCTACTGGCCTTATGACATTGATTTCATGGCTGAGTGATATTCCATTGTACATAAGTACCACAACTTGTTTATCCATTTTTCTCTTTCCTCGGATATTTAAGGTGTACCAAAGTCGAGGTTTTTGTAAACAGAGCAGCCCTAAACTTTGGGGTGGCTGTGTCTTTTTGATTTTTAGTTTTCCCAAGATATATGCCCATGAGTAAAAGTGCCCTGTACTCTGTAGCTCTGTGTAGATGTTTCAGGAAGCACCATACACTTCTCCAGAGTAGCTGTTGGCGACTTACATCCCGCCCATCAGCATAACAAGGCTCCCTGTTCTCCATGGCCTGTCCTGCCTCTGTGGTTTTTGTACTTTTTTCGGATGGCTCTTTGGATCGGTGGTAAGTGAGACTTCTTTGTAGTGCGGATTTACATTGCCTGTTTGCTTGGTTGGCCAAAAAGTGCGTATGCATTTTTTCCTGAATATTTTCAGGAAATATATATATATATATGTATATACATACATATATATATATATGTATATATATATATGTATGTATGTATATATATGTAATATATATATAAGTTTCAGGTTACAAAAATATATATATTTTCTTGGTGGCTGTAGCAGAAGAGTTAGCATTTCATGCTCATCTCTGGTGTCAGTGCTATTAGCTGCGGCTCGCGCCCGTCTCTGGAGCTCGTTTACGTTGTGCTCTGCCTCTGTGGGCTGACAGTGGAGGAATCCTGTCTCCTCGTTCACCCTGAAACAGTGGTGTCTTGCCTCTTAGGCAGTTCCAGACTTTTTCCCGGACTCCCTCCTGGCTGGCTGTGGCGCGCTAGCCCCCTTCAGGCTGTGTTCCCGCAGCCAACCCCAGTCCTCTCCTTGGGATCTGACCTCCAATTCCTGAGCCTCAGCTCCCAGCCCCCACCCACCATGGCAGGTGAGCAGACATGCCTCTCAGGCTGTTGGATGGTGGTCGGCACCGATACCCTGTGCAGGAATCTCTCTGCTTTGCCCTCTGCCCCCCTGTTGCTGAGCTCTCCTCTGTGGCTTTGAGACTCCCCCCCTGCCCACCCCTATCTCCAACAGTGAGGGGTTTCCTAATGTGTGGAAACTTTTCCTCCTTCACAGCTCCCTCCCAAAGGTGCAGGTCCCATCCCTATTCTTTTGTCTCTGTTTTTTCTTTTTTATTTTGTCCTACCCAGGTACGTGTGGAGTTTTTTGCCTTTTGGGAAGTCTGAGGTCTTCTTCCAGTGTTCAGTAGGTATCCTGTAGGAGTTGTTCCACATTTAGTTTTATTTTTGACGTATTTGTGGGGAGGAAGGTGATCTCCACGTCTTACTCTTCCACCATCTTGAAGGTCCCCCCTCTTCTGTGCATATTTTTAAAAATAAATATTAGAGAGAATGAACCAACAAATTAGTTTATAATAATTCTGTATTTGCACAGTATTTCAAATCGTATTCATCATTCTCAGATGTTTAATTACTGTTCTATAAAAGTATGAGTAGAGGATGCAGATGCTTCTTTGTTTCTAAAGAATTTGAGAGAAAATAAGTAATTTAATGCTAAGTAGAGAAAATTTAGGAGTAAAAGTTAAGAGCTCTGAGTTTTGGCAAAATGCATAGTCATGTAACTGCCATCACAATGAAGATATGTGACAGCTTTGTCACCCCTCAAATTTCCCTCATGGCCTTTGTATCTTTCACTTAGCAAAATACGTATAAGATTTATCCATGATGTTGTGTGTATCAGTAGTTCAGTTCATTTTATTGGTAAGCAGCATTCCATTGTATAGATGTACCACAGCTGGTTTCTCCATTCACCAGTGGATATTTCATTTATTTCCAGGGTAGGGGGTTATGAATAAAAAACACTAAAAATTCATGTTCAATTTTTTTGTGTAAACCAGTTTTAATTTCTGAGTAAATACATAGGAGTAGGACTACATGGTAATATTGTATGTGTATGTTTAATTTATTAGACTGCCAAACTTCTCTAAGGGGCTGTCACATTTTGCATTCCCATCAGTGATGTAAGAGAATACCAAGTACATATTTGCCAGCACTTGGTACTGTATCTCATTATGGGGTTTTTTGGTTTTGTTTTTTAATTTTTTTTAATTGAGATATAATTGACATATAATGTTATATTAGCTTCAGGTTACAACTTAATGATTCAATGTATTATATATAACACGGGTCCCCAACCCCTTGTTAGGAACCGGCCTTCACAGCAGGAGGTGAGCAGCGGGTGAGAGAGCAAAGCTTCATCTGTATTTACAGCCGCTCCCTATCACTTGCATAACTGCCTGAGCTCTGCCTCCTGTCAGATCAGCGGCAGCATTAGATTCTCATAGGAGCGCAAACCCTACTGTGAACTGCACATGTGAGGGATCTAGGCTGCGCGCTCCTTACGAGAATCTGATGCCTGATGATCTGAGGTGGCGCTGAGACAGTGATGCTAGCTAGCACTGGGGAGCGGCTGCAAATACAGATTATCATTAGTAGAGAGGTTTGACTGCACAGAGACCATAATAAATCAATTGCTTTGTATAATTATTTCATTATATATTACAATGTAATAATAATAGAAATAAAGTATGCAAGAAATGTAATGCACTTGAATCATCCTGAAACCATCCCCCTCCCAGTCAGTGGAAGAATTGTCTTCTACGATACCAGTTCCTGGTGCCAAAAAGTTTGGGGACTGCTGGTATATAATAATGTGAAATGATCACCACAATAAGTCTTGTTAACATCCATCACCACATGTTGTAACAAATTTGTTTTTTCTTGTGATGAGAACTTTTAAGATCTACTCTCTTAGCAACTTTCAAATATACAATACAGTATTATTAACTAGAGTCACCACGCTGTACATGACATCCCTAGGGCTTATTTATTTTTTAACTGGAAGTTTGTACCTTTTGACCACCGTCACCCATTTCTCACACTCCCCGTCTCCTGCTTCTGGCAGCCTCCAATTTGTTCTCTGTATTATGAGTTCATTTTTTTTCTTTTTAGATTCCACATAAAAGTGAGATCACATGGAATTTGTCTTTCTGTCTGACTTATTTCACTTAGCATATGCTCTCAAGGTCCATGCATGTTGCAAATGGCAAAATTTCCTTTTTTATGGCTGAATAATAATATATCTATATCTGTCTATCTATCTCACATCTTCTTTGTCCATTCATCCATCAGTGGACACTTAGGTTATTTTCATGTCTTGGCTTTTGTAAATAATGTTGCAGTGAACATGAAGGGGCAGATATCCCTTTGAGTGAGCATTCTTATTTCCTTCAGATAAATACATAGAAATGGAATTGCTGAATCCTATGGTAGTTTTATTTTTAATTTTTTGAAAAGCCTTCATACTGTTTTCCATAGAGGCTGCACCAATTTACATTCCCACTATCAATGCACCAGGTTACCTTTTCTCCACATCCTTTCCAACACTTGTTATTTCTTGTCTTTTTGATAATAGCCATTCTAACAAGTATGAGGTGACTATATATATATATATATATATATATTTTTTTTTTTTTTTTTTTTTTGCGGTACATGGGCCTTTCACTGTTGTGGCCTCTCCCGTGGCGGAGCACAGGCTCTGGACGCGCAGGCTCAGCAGCCATAGCTCATGGGCCCAGCCACTCCACAGCATGTGGGATCTTCCCGGACTGGGACACGAACCCGTGTCCCCTGCATCGGCAGGCAGACTCTCAACCACTGTGCCACCAGGGAAGCCTGAGGTGACTATATTTTTAATTTTCATTTTTATAATGGCTAATAATGTTGGGCATCATACATGTACTTATTTGCCATTTTTATATCTTGTTTGGTGCAGTGTGTGTTCAAGTCTTCTGCAATTAAAAAAAATTGTGTTGTTTGCTTTCTTGAGTTTTGAGATTCTTTTTAATATTCTGGACATATATTCTGGATGCAAGTCCTTTGTCAGATGTGTTTTCTGCAAATATTTTATCTCAGAATGTGGTTTGCCTTTTCGTTCTGTTGTGTCTTTTACAGAGAAGTTTATAATTTTGATTAATCCTATTTAACGATTCATTAATTTTTTTAATGGATCATGATTTTGATGTTGTAGCTAAGAATATTTGCCTAACCCAAGTCACAAATACTTTCTCCTATTTTTATTTTAGAAATTTTATAGGTTTGGGGTTTAACATTTAGGTATCTAATACATTTTGTGTTTACCACAGTTTTTTTATTCATTAAACTATTGAAAGACAACTTGGTTACTGCCAATTTTTTGGAATTATGAATAAAGCTATGGTAAACTTGTGTCCAAGTTTACATGTGGATGTAAATTTTCAACTCCTTTGGGTAAATACCAAGGAGCATGATTGCTGGATCATATGGTAAGACTATGATTAGCTTTGTAAGAAACTGCCACACTACCTTCCAATAGGCTGTACTGTTTTGCCTTCATAACAGCAATGAGTTGGAGTTTCTGTTGCTCCACATCCTCGCTAGTATTTGGTGTTGTCAGTGTTTTGGATTTTTGTCATTCTAATATAGGTGCAGTGGTATCTCATTGCTGTTTTATTTTCCTTCACTTTTAAAGGATATTGTCCCCTTAGTATAGAGTCCTGAGTTGAGGATTTTCTTTTTCTTTCAGCACCTTAAAAATGTCACTTTGTTCCCTTCTGGCTTATATGGCTTCTGATGAGAAGTTCTTCTATAATTAATATCTTTGTTCCTTTTAATGTAATATGTCTTTTTCCTCTGACTGCCTTCAAGATTTTCTCCTTATGCTTGGTTTCCAGCAGTTTGAATGTGATGTTTCATTTATTTACTTGAAAAATCCTGTTTGGTGTTCTTGGAACTTCTTGGATCTTTGATTTTACATCTTCCATTATTTTTGGAAAATATTTGCCATTATCTTTTCAAATGTTTCTTCTGCCCTGTTCTTTCTCTTTTCCATTGAGGAGTCCAATTACATGTGTACTGGACCTTTTGTTATTGTCTTCAGGCTCTTGCATACTCTGTTCTTTTCTTTTTTTCTTTTTTTTTTTGACTCTGCATTTCAGTTTGGATAATTTCTATGACCTAACTTCAGATTCACTGATTCTTTCCTCAGTTGCCTAGAGTACTGATGAACCCACCAAAAGCATTATTAATTTCTTTTACCATTTTTCCCTAACATCCCATTTGATTCTTTCTTGTAGTTTTCATCTCTCTGTTAAAATTCTGCATTTGTTCATTTATATTTTTCACCTTTACCACTGGAGTTATAGCAAGTTACTTTTCTTTCCTTGTCTTAAGGACTTTCTTAAGGAATTTTAAATTCTTTGTCTGATATTTTGAACTATCATGAGTCTAATTCCATTGATCCATTGATTATTTTGTCTCTTGACAATGTTTTTTTTTCTTTCTTTCTTTCTGAACTTGAGTCTCATCACTTTTGGTTGAATGGAAGATATTCTCTGTAGAACAGTAGAGACTAAGGTATATGCCAGGAAAGAGACATAGCTCTTTTTCTGCTAGGCTATTAGTGTGTGGAGTTCAATTAATTTACCCAAGAGATGTGCTGAGTTTGTGTTTTGTTGTTACAGTGGTTCCTCTCAGTAAATCACTGGCTTCAAATGCCTTTGATTACTTTCTGCTTAGGTTGGGGTTGGGTGTTGGAGGACTTCTCTCAGTTCTTCTGTTCTACTCTAGATTTAGACTTCTCTTATCAGCATGAACGTCAAGAGTGAGAGCTTTTCCCTAAGTTTTGTACCTTTCCCCTGAATTAGACTGCTGTTACGTGTGACTTGCTCGTTGCTAACTGGTGGTATGTGTCGGGGGGGATTCTGTCTCATTGTAGCCTCAGTCTTAGGCACACCCATTGTTTCTTGGTCTTGAAGATGAGGATTTTTCAGTGATTCTGCCCTTACCTAGTGGGTAGCATTAGGGTATTTCTAATGGTGGCTCCAAGGTGGAGTCTTGCCCCTTCTTGAGGCAGAGGATTATTATTATTTTTTGTTTCCTTCCAGTTGCTTCAATGGGTCTTCACCTGTGCTATGTGTGCTGCAGGGTTTCCTGCTTATGACTTTTGTTCTTTAGGGGAGATAGGAGAGAAGGATCCGTATGGGGCTTTGTTCCTTTCCTGTGGTGAACTGCTGCTCCTTTCTGCCAGGCCAGCACCAGTGAGGGAAGCTATCTCTGGTTTCCCACTCTACTCCCATTTTTCTCATCAGCACGGCATTAGTTTGTTAGGCTTGACACAGCAAAGGACCTCAAACTGGGTCACTTAAACAGCAGAAATTTATTGTCTTGTGGGTTAGAAGTCTAGAAATCTATCATCAGGGTGTTGGCAGGTTTGGTTCCTTCTGAGGAACCAGAAGGGAAGGATCTGTTCCACACCTTTACCTGACTTGTAGGTGGCCACCATTTTCTCATGTCTCTTCACATCGTCTTTCCTCTATGTGTACCTCTGTCCAGATTTCCGCTTTTTATGAAAACACTGGTCATGTTGGATTAGTGCCCACCATAATGAACCTTGTTTTAACTTGATTATCTCTATAAAGACCCTGCCTCCAAATAAGGCCACATTCTGAGTTACTGGGGATTATGACTTCAACATATAAATTTTCAAACCGTAACAGGCACCCATGAGGTTCTACAGGGAAGAATCTAGAAATGGACTACAGACACTCACTGTGTCTGTAGCTCCTAGGGGTTCTATCCTTCAGGAGTTTGTTAAAAATTTTAACAGAAATATTTTTACCTGGTTCTATGGTGGCTTTGACTTTGTCAAGTGCTGTGTCTTAGTAAAGCAGTGCTGTGTTTTCGTCTCTCCTTGGAGATGTCTGTCTTTCCTTAGGCTACTTGGTTGCTGTGACCACAGCTCTCCAAAAGATTTGACAGAAGTTATAGTTTTGTTGATTATCCGGCTTTTCCTTATTGTTAGGTGGGAGTGATACTCTTTCCAGATTTACACATACTAAGGGAGAGAAGCCAACACTTTAAAAATCTGTTTACAATTTTTCATTACTATATGAAGAAATACAGTTGATTTTTATGTTGATCATTTTTAAACATTTAATTTAATTAATATATTTATTTTTGGCTGCATTGGGTCTTCGTTGCTGCACGCGGGCTTTCTCTAGTTGCGGTGAGCGTGGACTACTCTTCGTTGTGGTGTGCAGGCTTCTCATTGCAGTGGCTTCTCTTGTTTTGGAGCATGGGCTCTAGGTGCACGAGCTTCAGTAGTTGCAGCACACGGGCTCAGTAGTTGTGGCGCGCGGGCTCTAGAGCACAGGGTCAGTAGTTGTGGTGCACGGGCTTAGTTGCTCCACGGCATGTGGGATCTTCCTGGACCAGAGCTTGAACCCATGTCCCCTGCATTGGCAGGCGGATTCTTAACCACTGCACCACGAGGGAAGTCCCTATGTTGATCTTGAGTTTTGTAACTTTGATAAATTCACTTATTAGTTCTAGAGGGGTTTTTGGGTAGACTTCCTTGGGTTTTCTATGAAGACAATCTTATAATTTGAAAATAGAGATAGTTCTATTTCTTCTTTTTCAATATATATACTATTATTTATCTTTATACATTTATCTGTTTATCTATCTATCTATGTATCTTGACTAGTTGCACTGGCTAGGCCCTTCAGTATAATGTGGAATAGAAGTGGGGAGGGTGGATATCCTTGTCTTGTCCACTCTGCAGAAAAGTATTCAGCCTTCACCATGACGTATGATGTTAGCTGACCCGTGTTTTTTCCTAAATGCCCTTTATTAGCTTAAAGAAAATTTTCTTCTATTCCTAGTTTGTTGAGGGTTATTTACCATGAATGGATGTTGACTTTTGTCAAATGCTTTTTGACAAGGCATTTTCAACCTGGTTGATTCTTCTTACTTCTTGAGAAGAAATACTTGTACAAAAATTATTGAATGACTTGAGTAAAACATTTCAGTAATGGCTGTAATCCCAGATTACCAGGAGTTTAAAACGACTGTTACTTCAGTCTCACCTTGTGATTTATAAACAATTATTCAGTATCAGTCAGGTTAGTAGAGTTTTCTAGTCAAGTGAGAGCTTTATCTATAGAATTACCAAAGGGCCGCACTATAAATAATGTCACCTCCAAAGTAGTCCCAGATGGGTTATCACAAAAAGCATTTTAGTAACTCTGATTTTATTTTCTGCTATGTTTTGGGCATTGTGCTTGTTTTCTGGCATCCAGTAAGTATCTCATTTAGTCTTAACAAAAACTCTGAAAAATTGGTATTGACATCTTCAGGATATTACAAGGTTTAAGAGTATAAACACTGAAGACCAACTGCCAGGGTTCATATTTCAGCTCTACCACTTGCTGAATGAGCACAAGCAAGTCATTTAACCTCACTTAATTCATTGCTTCACGTGTAGAATAGGGAAAAGAGTAATAATATGAGTAGTTGTTAAGAGATTTAAATGAAGCTATTCAATATTACACCTTAACATATTTTCTGGTGCATTGTAAACACTACATCAAAGTTAGATATACATCCTGCTATCTTACAGATGACGAAATGGAGAGATATGGAAACAAATGCATATAACTAATGTAAGTCAGAGTTTAGATTCAAATCTAAGCCTAGCTGCTTCCAAAGCACACCCTCCCTCCCCCCATCATGCTGCTGTTTTCTTATGTTCTGATTAGGAAGAGAATATTTTGCTAATATATAGTGTCATTATATATCCTAGTTTATGCCTGTTGTCTCAGTGCAATTATTACTTGTGCCCCCTTTAACTCTCATGATTGTCCATTTTAGATAATAATTTATATGAACACTCTAATAACCCACATTCTAATTTATGTTTCAGTGGCAAATTATTATTTTTATTTCTAAATTTTCCTGTGGTCCAGACTCTCCAACACACACACACACACACACACACACACACACACACAGAATCTAGCCTACAGTGGATTTTATAAGGATGTTGCAGATACTATGTGTGTTTTGCATCTAAGACATTAATCACAATTTAGCAACTTCATGGCTTTATGCAGAGTAAACATACACCCTTTCAAAAATCTTATATTTAAAAAAAATTATTTATTTGGTCACACTCCACCTCAGTTGCGGCAGGCTGGCTCCTTAATTGTGGCTTGTGGGCTCCTTATACTGACACAGTTGCAAATCTATTCCTCATGTTGGGAGCGCCATACCAATTCTACATGAATGGATACACACTGAAGTTGACTACTCTTGAAATGAATTTGGGTTATTAATAAAATGCTATTGGTTGTCCAAACCAGAAAAATACGGTCTAGTAGACAATTAGAGTCTATGAATGATTTCTAGGTGTGATTCTTTGGGAGACTTGTTCCAGAGAGAGGAAGATAAAGGCTATGAGGTATTTCCAACATAAGGTTTTGCCCCTTAATGGGAATTTAGCTCATATCTGACTTTTCTTAGTATTTTTTTAGTAGTTCTATAGGTGAATATTATTAGTCCTTTAAATAAACATTCTTATTGTGAGGGAAAGTATCTTCCTTTGTTGCCTTCACTTTTAAACATACAGTATAACTGAAGTGTCTGTGCATATGTCATACCTGAAATGTTTGCATTAGTGAGACTCAAAGTGAGAGCCAAGAATTTTATTTTCCATAGACACTAAACCTTTATAGAGACCAAAATTCAAACAATTTTATTTTTATTCCTTTGAGGCTTGGTGCTATTCACAACTTTATATTCCTTATAGCCAGTATTTTATTTTACAATGTATATTTCAGTCTCAAGATAGTTAAATTCCTTTTATACTACATTTTATGAACACCTTTTTTCAATTGTCATTGGAGGCCTACCATAAGCAATGTGTTTAGCCTTCTGCTCACCCAATCATATTCCGCAAAAAAAAATAGACTTTCATCTGAAGAAATCCCCTGTGGAGTAGGAAACACAGCTGTTTCATCGTACTAGACAGCCTGCAGAGAGATACTATCTTCCTTGGGGGAAAGGACACTCAAGTTTTGAGAATCTAGGTACTGCACCATTGGGGAAAAAGATGAAAAGAAAATAGACCATCCTTTTCAATTCTATTGTGCAGAATATAAAGAAGCTCTTTGTTCAGATTTCATGTCCTCCTCCTCCTTTCTCAATCTTCAGTCTTTTAAAATTCTACCCTTAACTAAATGGGTAAGCTGCAAAAAAGATTAAACTTAAAAATATACCAGGAATACAGAATGAAGAGAGGTGACTGATCTTTGAGTAGGTATCCAACAGTGCAATGAAATTCTCAAGCAGGTTCCTTTTTATTTCAAAATGGGTTTGATTCAGAGAGATTTTATAGCTGCTAAATCATGCAGTTGGCAGAGATTGTGCACGCTTCTTACAGTTACTTTGAAAGATGTCAAATTTGGCAAAGGCAGTAAAAACACTGGGATTTACTGAGTTTGCTTTTTTTTTCTCTTCTAGAGAATGCTCTAAAATTCAGTGTGCTCAGAAGTAATACAGTACAATTCTGCAAAGTGTGCAGAATTGCAGATTTCACAGAAAGAGTGTGGCTTTCTCAGCCAGTGTGTTGCAACTACATCTTTGGCAAAAGCTTACGTTAGTTGTTACAGAAGGCTCCTCTTTACCACCAGTGTACTTTCAGTGTCATTGCCATTGGCATCTGAAAGCTGCTTATTTCCAGCATGATAGTTCCTGAACAGCCTTACTTTGTTCATCCATAGAGAAGGTCTGAAGCAGCACTTCTGACCAGGTAGGCATACCTACACAAGACCACTACCCTATATTGGTGCAGTATTGATGATGAGCATGATGAGTCATGATGAGCATGGCTCTGGTGTGATGAATGCCTTGGTTTGATTATCAGTTCCACTGGTGACTTGCATAACCTTTCCAAGCCCCAGCTTTACTAAGTGTAAATGGAGGCAACAGACAATTTTATTAGTCTGCTGGGAGATTAAGTGAGATACAAAGTGCTTAAGACAGATACATAAGTGTCAATAAATGCCATTATAACTATTGTCATTATGATGGTCAATGAATGGAATTTATTATTATTATTAGATTATCTCCAGTCCAGGAGAATAGATTATTATTCATAAAGTTCACATTTGTTTTCATGACACAAATGATGCAATTGTTACTACTAAACTTATAATACAATACCTCACTTCTATCTTGTCTGGAAGAAAGTGATACCCACTGTCTGTGAGTCCCTAAATGCTGTTCTGCTACCAATCAGATTCAGATTGCTATCTATTTGTACATTAAAAAATTAGCTTTTTAAAGCTAATTTTGTTCCTAAAGCCAAGCTCATGGCCCGTTTGATAGATGAAATGTGTATTAATATACAACAGTATATACGATATAATTGAAGGATGAACCCAACTGGTGTGGTCTAGGTAATATGCTAAGAAATTGCTCATTCCTAGCAGATCATATATAAATCCATTCCTAAAATCCATTGGCATCTGCAGCTCAAAGAAGCCTTGATTATAGGACAGGAAATCAGAGTAGTGCTATAATTCTAAGCACTTGACTTTCTGATATCCAGAGGTCTATAGATGTGGCTTTTTAAAATGTATCTGCTATGTGCTAGTCAATGTGACAATTTAAAATTTTTTATCCTTAAAACAATCTTGTCGTCCCCATTTCCAGATGAAGGCACTTTCTTGTTTTAGAGGAAAAATTTGTTAATTAATATGACCTTTGACCTTAACAGTTTGAGATGCATTTATTCTCTTTCACATAGGAATAGCCTGTCTTATCAGTTACTATAACCCTAGTGGCCAACACAGTGCCTGAAACATAGTACACGTTCCATAAATATTTTAAGTGTGTGCATAAATGCTAGTATAGAGATTCTGAAGAACTTTAATGTCTTCATTTTCTATATCTCTTTTCAAACCTATCCCTAACTATAATAAAGTATACAAGCCCCTGGTTCCTTGAATGAATGGTAAGGATGGATTATGGTGCAAACCAAGACTGTTTAAGCTTCAGGGATTACTCCAAACTGTGACTAAGTCTCTATTGTAGGACTAATGGGATTAGGCAGAAATTAAACCATCAAGGCAAGTAAGATGATGGAAGCATTTAACTAAATCTCCCAACTGTGCCAACTGGAATAAATATAAACGAGCAGGTCCAATGTTATAGACGGTTGATAGATAATTGAAGGGCAGATATTGTAGGCCACATTCCCATTCTGTTTTCTTCATAAAAGTCCAAGGAATATGTTTTAAAATGTAAATTGGTTTGTCCCATATCCTCACTTAAAATGCACTCATGTCTTGTGGCAGTTTTAATGTAACATAAGCGCTACCATGACCTACCACATCCTATATGATCTAGACCTTTTGCCACCAAACTGTCCTCTCAATTGTATACTCCAATCACACTGTTCTTTGCATCTCAAAATCTTTTTCTTATTGTTCCCTTACCTGGAGTTTCTCACAGTTCTTTTCATTTCTGATCCTTCAGTTTCAGCTCAAATGTCACCCTCAGACCTTCCCAGGCTTTTGCATGTAAATTGCCCTCCATCTTCAGACTCTATCACAGTGCCTTGATGATTTCAGCTTGTGATAAATGCAATGAAAGGAGTCATTTCTGACTAGGTGTCCTCCAAAATAATGAAGTCAGCAAATAAGTTTTGTGTGAGTGGGGGGCTTCTTTTTTTCCCCATATTTAAGACTGATAAAAGCCTACAATTTGGTATGTTCTTAACAAATATTTGTGGTACATATTATTGTCTGAAGAATGCAATGCTGGGTACTATGGGTTGGTCTAAAATATGAAAGGTTTATGATTTTGATGATCTGATTGTTCTTGAAATGACTAGGGACATTATGCTGCTTGACAGTTAGGGATTGGTATCACAGCACAGAAAGCTGTGTGCCAAAACCTGTACAGAGGGGACCAGCAGCAATGAAAACCTATGTTGGGGTTGAGGGCATTCAGATAATATAACCTGCCTGGACAACAGCCCTAAGAGAGGATTGTGATGGTTAATTTTGTTTTACTTGGCTGGGCCATGGTATTGAGATATTTGGTCAAACATTATTCTGGATTTTTCTGTGAGGGTGGTTTAAGATGAAATTAGCATTTACATTGGTGACCTTTTTTTTTTTTTCCCGGTACGCGGGCCTCTCACTGTTGTGGCCTCTCCCGTTGCAGAGCACAGGCTCTGGATGTGCAGGCTCAGCGGCCATGGTTCACGGGCCGAGCCGCTCCACAGCATGTGGGATCCTCCCGGACCGGGGCACGAACCTGCGTCCCCTGCATCGGCAGGCGGACTCTCAACCGTAAATCTCTATATACATTCTATTTGTTCTTTTTCTCTGGAGAACCCAGAAAAATACAAGGATACTGGGGTGAAGGATCCAGAAGGCTCTGAGAGGTTAGAGATAATTGCATTAATCATAGCAGAAGGCTTATCACAGTTGGTGAGACATCGGCTGGGGTGTTTCCATTTTGAAGTCCAGTAGGATAGTGGCTATACCTGGGAATCTGTCCAAATAAAGTAGTATTTCCCTTAGTGGCTTGGAAGTGTGCCAAAAAAGCTTCAACTTAGAGAATGGGCAGAAACAGTAAGCATCAAGCCATCAGATGGAGTTGATAGGACACCACAGATAACACTGTGCAACTTTTCTGAGGAAAGATGAAATGGGAATCTGTAGTAGCAAAGATAAGGCTATCATCAGGGGCTATCTCACATGCTTTATATGCATTATCTTACTTAATATCCTCAAGCAAGCCTTCAGGGTAGATGAGAATATTCCTGTATTACAAGTGAGAAAACTGAGCCTCAGAAGAGTGAAATTACTTTGCCAAATTCACATAGCTGGTAGGTGCTGGTGACAGGACTCACACCCAAGCATGCTGTTTCTAGCATCTGTCTTGGCCTGCTGTGGTGTTTCCTTTAGCACATTGGCTCTGAAAGACACTTGAGGGTAGGAGTTGGTAGAACTTCAGAACTTAGAAGGCCGTATGGAAGCACTGGATCCTTGGATTAAAACAAAACTATGTTTCATACTTTTAGTGCCTTCATTTTTGAAATTATTAGTATTATCAAGTGGATATAACATCTAGAATGATTTTTCACAGTTGAAATCTCTGACTGCATGAAATTTCGTGTACTGTATTTCAGAGCAGTATATCCATTCCCTTCCACTGCCTTCTAGAAGATTGTGGGAAGTGTGCACATGAAGGGAAAAATGATACACACTATATCTCTTTAGGTATTAAAAGTACTTGAGTATAAGAAAATGTTTTCTTTTAAGAGGCCATGCATTCATATGAATCACCTCTCCCCATCTATTCTAATTAGACATTCTACTGTATTTCTTCATTGTGAACAAGTTCAGGAAAAATATGGACAGATATGTGCAGACTCAAATTTATTTCGAAAGGAAAAGCTGTCTCTCAATTTCTAGTACCTTTATTTCCATCCTGTGTGGCCTGTGCCTTTGTCACTTTGTCACCAGCATGATTAGTAAGAAGTACAAGGAACATCGTTCAACTTTGTATTTGTCTCAGCTAGATTATAAGCAGAAACATAAAATAATATAGGTAGAAATGTATTTTTAAATCTTGTGTTTCATAAATAATACCTATCTCAATAATAGCCATCTGAATGCATACCCACCATAAACTAGGCAGTGTCTTGGCAGAATTAAATATGTTGTCACACCTAATTCTCGCAAGAATCATGTTTCCTCATTGACTTATTTATAAATTGAGATTTGGAGAAGTTAATATGTTACCAACGTCACAGGCTCGGATAGGAATCTAACCAGGATTCAAACTCAAGCTTGTCTGTTCCTCAAGCTCATGTTTTTTCGCTGTGAATATACCTCTAACTTCCTGAAATCTCTACAAAGACTTGTGCTGCCCAGCGAGCCGTGAGACAAGGGGAAAACCCCACGCTATTTCTTAGAACAGCGGATCCTTAAGTAACATGCAGTGAAAGAATTTGGGTATCAGAAATTCCAGCTGGGAGTGTGGCCAACCAGATGAGCTGAAGCCTCAGGGAGGCTGCACAAGAATATGGACATTTTCTCATATTTTAGAAAGAAACAGCAAATTTTTACACACAAAGAAATACCATTTGACACATGAAAGAAGCCTGTTGTTGGGTCAAAAATTCTTCCCTGGGCTCTTCAGGCATCTGTTTCCCAGCAGCTCCTCGAGGTCAAAGACCATTTTCCCTTCTGGTTCCTAAATCTACAAGACCATCTCAAAGCTGTATCTAGCTGGCACCTCTTTGCAATTGGAACATTAAACATATTTTCTCTCTTGTTGTCTCCTCATGCAGTCAGCTTCCTTCTGTTGCTAGCTTGGGGGGTTATCTCTCTTTAGTCACAGCACAGGGCAGTGTTTTTGTAGCCTTATTATGGAATTGTGTTCCACATTTTCTCTTTCATCCAACAAGTCTGTCTAATAGAATTATAATACACAAACCAGTCTTGCCATGCTGATGCTGTATTTCATGGTACATGAGACTGTGTGATGACTAGAATATCCTCCCAACCTGAAGATGTGATGGTTCTGTGACTAGGTTTGATTTGTGTAGAAAAAAACACTGGAACAACTACTTGATTCCTCTTCCTGTCTTTCTCTCTCAAGATTTCTCAACTGTGGCACTATTGACATTTTGCGCTGGGAAATTCCTTGTCGTGAAGGGCTGCCCTGTGCCTTGTAGGGTGTTTAGCAGCATCCCTGGGCTATGATCCCAGTAGCACCCGCCCCCCTCAGTTGTGACAACCAGAAATATCTCCACATATTGTCAAGTGTTTCCTGGAAGGTAAAATAGTCCCTGATTGAAATCATGGTTCCCTCTTTTTCCTCCCTCCTCTCTCTGTCTCTCTGTCTCTCTCTCACACACACACTCACGTGCACGCACACATGCACACACATGCTAGCACTTTGAAGGGACAGGTTTCACACTAAAATTACCAGTTGTATGTGTGTTACTTACATGGTTTTGTGCATTTGACTATGGAAGAAATTCTTCTACATCCAAAAATACATGGCTAGCTGTTTCTTTAAAGGTAAAACTTGAGGTTGTGTAAATCCTTAGGCCTGTGCAAAAGTTTGAAACCATCTGGAGTTGAACCAGCCCCAAAACCTAACTCACCTGCCCTGGAACTTGAAGATGGAAAGCTTGGAGGGAGGAGGGACTGGACGTGGGAATCATCTCAACTTTATAAACATGAAAGCTTAGGAATAAATTGCTTTTAGCTCCCAAACAATTCTGGCTTCTAGATTTCAATTCAAGGCAGTAATAAATGCTTCTTTCAGGTGCTCTCCACCCCACATAATGGCACAGGGTCAGAATACCAACAGGGAGGTCCAGGGTCCAGAAAGGCAGTTTACAGATTAGTTGTACTGATGCCAGACAGGAAGAAGGGCCCGGCTTCCCTTGGGGTCTGGTGTGAATGGCAACCCTCTTCCTTCTCTGGGTGGGATTTTTTTTTTTTTTACACTTTAATGCAAATTATCATTTCAGAATGTGTGACTTTCCCAGAAGTTACAGAATTTCAGGTCCATCATGTGTACTCACTTACTGAAGTCCACGTAGTGGTCCTCAAGGCTTGAGTATGAAAAAAGTTCTGATTCTTGAATTCAAGTGGCTTGCACACCATTTTAGAAGACAAAAACCTGATTATATTCTCTGAAGATTTTATTTTCACTAACTCAGTTTCTCCTTCCTTGAGGTAATTCTCTACTGAATAACAGTTCTATTTTGCACTGTTCCCACTCTACTGTCACATATTTGTTTACCTGTCTATGTCTCTGTGAAGGCTAGAGTGATGATGTATTCACATTTATATTCTCAGTGTCTTGGAAAGGTCTTAACATGGGTTTAGTGCCACTCTCTGCTCCATTTAATGACAGAGAGCAATAAAGGCTTTCTGAAACTCTACTCCTTGGAGTCAGTGTCACTCCTGCTTTCCTCTCTGGCCTTACTTTCCTTTTTTCTTTGTTTCTTTGGTCATTCCTACCCTATAAGACTCTTAGATACTGGACCTATAGAGATTTATCTTTGATTCTCCATTTTACTTATTTTGAATAATTCCCCTAAATGATCTAATCTGTTTTCATTGGTCTAACTGTAGAGACTGTTGATTCTCAAATCTACTACCATCCGTCCTAACTTCCTTCCCAAGCTTTAGGCTTGTGAGCGCTTTGCTGGGTATATCCACCTAGCATTCCAAAGAAATTACAATTTAACACATTCAAAACTTGGTGGATATTATATTTTCGTTAACTGTAGTTAACTTCTTTAGTATTAAATCTCAATTGATAGCCCTATCAGCTTCCTAGCCATTCAATCCAGAAACATGTGGGTCACCATTAATTCTTCCTTCTCCCTCCTCTTCCAGAATTCTGTATTGGATTTTCCACCAAATTCTGCTGCTTTTACCTTCTAAATTTTGTTTCGTTTTGGTTTGGTTTTTTTTGTCAAGGCTATCCTCCCTTCTCTATTTGTATCATTACTGTCCTAGTAAATGTCCTCCTCATCTTTCAGTAGTCTCTTACCATCTCCCTGACTCTGGTCTTGCCTGTCTTAAATTTAACCTTCTCACTGCAGCCAGGATGAGTTATCTAAAAAGTAAGTCCAACTCTGATGTGTTCCTCCCCACTCTAAAAACTGATTATCTATGGAATAAAGCTCAATGCTCTTCACATGGCACGACCTGGCCCTATTCTACTTCTCCAGCCTCACTTGTTATGACTTGTTCCAGTTACTATTGCTGTGTAACAAGGTACTCTATAATTTAACAGCTTAAAATAGCCCTCTTATTATGTTTACAGATTCTACGGGTCAGGAATTCAGATAGGACCCAACAGGGACTGCTTTTCTCTGATCCACATTCTGGGATTCAGTTGGGAAGACTCACTAGCTAAGCTGACGAGAAGGCTGGTGGCTAGAAACTTCTAAAGACTCATCTCATATCTGTTAGAGTGACTCAAATCAGAGTGCCTGCATGTGGTTTGATTGGTTTATGGCATGGAGGCCTCGTGGAGTTAGGTTTCTTAGAGTATGGTTCAGGGCTCTGAGTATGAATGGTCCATTGAACAAGGTGGAAGCTGCATGGCCTTTTATGACACAGCTTTGTGTATCACACAGAATCACTTTAGCAGTTCTCTCTTTGTGAAAGCAATCGCAAGGTCTGGTATAATAAAGAATATATCTGGTCTTTGTCCCTGGTTCCTGGCACAGAGTTTCAAGAATCCTTGGAATTTTCTGAGGGATTAGAGTGTCTTTTGTTATTCATAATGACCCCTCTTCAACCATATCTGAATTTATGCAGTGAGGTAACTCATAGTGGGGCCTCTAGATAGCTTTAGCATGGGGGCTGATTGACAGCAAAACCAACCATGTGATGAGAGGGGGTTGGAAATTTCGGTCCCATCCCCTGACCTCTCTAGGCCCTCTTGGAGGGTAGAGGGACTAGAGAGCTTCTTGGTTGGTGAGCATATTGATGTACTGGGAGGGTGACATACTCTGATTTCATGGGACCAGAAGCTCTAGTGCTTGGGACCTTTGCCCCATGTACCTGTTCAACTGGCTGTTCATTTATATCCTTTATAATAAAATGGTAATTTAAATATAGCACTTCCTTGAGTTTTGTGAGTTGTTCTAGAAAATTATTGAAACTGTAGGGGATCGGGGAACCCCTGAATTTGTAGCCAAGCCTATTGGTCAAAAGCATAGTAGTCTCTAGCACCTGTGGCTGGGCCCCAAAGTAGGGGCCATCTCATAGCACTGAGCCTTTTAGCCTACGGGGTCTGTGCTATATCTGGGTAGTTAGTATCAGAATTCATTTGAATTGTAGGACACCTCATTGGTTTTAGAAAATTGATGTTGTGAAGTGCAACCCTATCCAGATTCACATTAGGGGACATAGACTCCCACCTTTTGATAAGACGAGTATGAATACTCCTCATATGTTTTTCCAGCTTTATTGACAAATTGTATTACAATTTATAAAGTGTACAATGTGATAATTTGATATACGTATATATTGTAAAAGAATTCCTACCATCACATTAATTAACACATCTATCACCTCACATATTTATTCACTTTTTTTTTCTTTTGGTGAGAACACTTAAGTTCCACTCCCTTAGCAAATTTCAGTTATACAACACTGCGTTATCAACTCTAATCACAATGTTATACGTTAGGTCGTCAGATCTTATTCATTTTATAACTGAAAGTTTGTACCCTTTTACCACCTATCCCTCTTTCTCCTATTCCCCATCTCCTGGCAACCACCATTCTACTCTCTGTTTTTATGAGTTCAACTTTTTTTTTTCCAGGTTCTACACATACGTGATACCATGCAGTGTTCGTTTTTCTGTTATGGGTTATTTCATTTAGCATAATGACCTTCAGATTCATCCAAATGGCAGGATTCCCTTCTTTTTCAAGGCTGAAGAGTATTCCTGTGTGTGTGTGTGTGTGTGTGTGTGTGTGTGTGTGTGTGTATCAGTCACTTTTTCTGTATCCACTGATCTGCTGACAAACTTATGTTGTTTCCATACCTTGGCTATTGTGAGTAATGCTGCAATGAACATTGGAGTACAAATCTCTCTTCAAGATAGTAATTTTGTTTCCTTTGGATATATATCCGGGAGTGGGATTGCTGGATCATGTGGTAGTTTTATTTTTAATTTGAGGAACCTTTATACTGTTTTCCATAGTGGCTGTACCAGTTTACATTTCCATCAAGAGTGTACAAGCGTTCCCTTTTCTCTACATTCTTACCATGATTTCTCTCTTGTGTTTTTGATGATAGCCATCCTAAGAGGTATGAGGTGATACCATTTGTGGCTTTGATTTGCATTTCCCTGATATTAGTGATGTTGAGCACCTTTTTGTAGCTGTTGGTCATTTTCATGTCTTCCTTGGAAAAATGTCTATTCAGGACCTTTGCCCATTTTTAAATTAGGTTATTTGTTTTTTCTTGCTGTTGAGTTGTGTGAGTTCCAGGTATATTTTGGATATTAACTGCTTATCAGATATGTGGTTTGCAATTTTTTATCCCATTTCATAGGGATAAAAATTTTTTTATCCCATTTCATAGGGATTTCATTTTGTTGATAATTTCCTTTGCTGTGCAGAAGCTTTTTAGTTTGTTGTAGTCTCACTTGTTTATTTTTGCTTTTGTTGCCTTTGCTTTTAATGTCAAATCAAAATCATTGCTAAGACCAGTATCAAGGAGTATACCCATATGTTTTCTCCTAGTAGTTTTATGGTTTCAGGTCTTATGTTCAAGTCTAATACATTTTGAGTTGGTTTCTGTATATGGTGTGAGACAGTAGTCCAGTTTCATTCTTTTGTATGTGGCTATCTAGTTTTCTCAACACTGTTTATTGCAGAGACTATCCTTTCCCTATTGTATATTCTTGGCTCCTTTGTTGTAGATTAACTGACCATATGTGCATGGTTTATTTCTGGGCTGTCTATTCTGTTCTATTGATCTATGTGTCTGTTTTAATGCCAATACCATACTATTTTGATTACTATCGCTCTGTAATATAGTTTGAAATCACAAAGCATGATAACCCTAGCTTTGTTCTTCTTTTCAAGGTTGCTTTGGCTATTTGGAGTCTTTTGTGGTTCTATACAAATTTTAGGAATGTTAGCTCTATTTCTGTGAAAAATGCCATTAAGAATTTGTTAGGGATTTCATTGCATCTGTAGATTGTTTTGGGTAGTATGGACATTTTAACAATATTAATTCTTCCAGTCCATGAGCATGGGCTATCTTTCTACTTATTTGTGTCTTCTTCAGTTTCTTTCATCAGTGTCTTATAGTTTCCAGTGTACAGATCTTTTACCTCCTTGGTTAAATTTATTCCTAGGTCCTTTATTTATTTGATTGTAAATGTCATTTATTTCTGTAGAATATATTTTCTATCCTTATTTACCTGGTTAATGGAGGACAAGGACTATGTCATCCCTCTTTATACTCCCAATAAAATTTAGTAAGAGGCAAAAGTCAGTCATAATTTAGTTTCTATGTAGTTGGATATTTAGGACTTTGTGATTCAAATGCTGCAAATATCTCTAAGACATGTTAGCCGAGAGATCATAACTATATGGTATGCAAGTAACTACTGTCCCCTCCTCTGTCTGTGTAGATATTGTTAACCAATCAGAACACTCTACCCACTTAGGTCCTAACTTGGCCTCAGAATATTTTTCAACACAAATTTCAAAAAGATTTTCCCAACTTCTTTCCTCTTTTTAATCAGAAAATAATTTAAATTTTCTTAATGATTTGACTTTTATATCAATTGATGTACTGCTCTTAAATGTGGTATTGGAGGAAATAGAATTGGTAGGCAAAACAAAGAAGGAAACCATAACTGATTGGATATTTATTACATGCTACACCATTTACCTGCATCATCTTAAATTCTATCAACGGGTTTTTAACGTAAGTTTTGTCCCCATTATACAAATGAGGCGACTGGAATTCAGAGTATTAGAATCATTTGCCCAAAGTCACACAGCTGGCAAATATGATACAGGATTTAAACATGAGCAATTCTGTTTCAAGAGTTCCTCCATTTGTCTTTCTTTGGAACACCACCCTATTCAATCACTGTGCCTCTGAATAAAACAACTATCTCCCCTGCTTCTCACATGACTGCTGGGCACTGGTGCCTTCCTCAGGGTGCATTAGTGACAGTGAGGTTATTAAGAAGCATGTGGTTCCTTTTCTACCCATCTAACTTCCTCCTCTGACTTAGTCCAAGTAAGGACTAATTTTCTAATTTTCACAGAGGCAAAAGTAGAAGTAAGTGGAGCTAAGCTTTAATGCCATCTCCTGTCCTTTTCCTCTTCAGATCTCAATAAGTTAAGAGATGTAGGAATTTAATGGTTACTTTCTCATCCCTTCAGGTAATGGCTAGCAAGGAACTGTTGTATCAGTAGCAGCATTGACCAAGTCTAGGCTCTGTTGCTTTAGGATTCTCCAAAGAGAGAGAAGGTCATTGGGCTTTTGCTTCATGAAGTTCCCTGGATGTTATCCTGACTCTTGTTGGAAGTGCCAGGAAGCAATGACTAGGCTTCCTTACTATATTAAATGTAATTAGAGATTTAGGAGCTGCACCACTCAGGCACAAATCCTTTAAAAATTATGTATTTAAATAAATATATGTTTATATATTTTATATTGGCTAAGCTAACCCTCCCATTTCAAAAACAGTATTGTCACCTCAGCTCGCATTGCTCTATTATGATCAGTGGCACTGAGCAGCTTTATAGTCAAGGCTCACGAGTTTCACTTACTTCAGGAGACAATGTGGTAACTGAAGATAGAAAGTCTCACTTCAGAGTGGCATTCACTAAGAATTTCATTCCATGGGGGATAGTCCAGAGGAATCTTACCAATATACTTTCCTTCTCCAAAATATGGGGTGCACATATAGTCAGTGTGTGTGCTTGTGTGTCTGTGTGTGTGTTTAGTGACTAAATATTAAAAAGTGCAGGCATTGTACATTTAGACACTCTCTGCTGTGATCATAGAGCATCTTATACAAATATCTATCAGAGCACTTAACTGACTGAGTTGTTACTCCCTATGTATCTACTCATTTTCTAGATCTTAAGCTTTTAGAGCATTTTTGAAGTAGTAGTATTAGTATTAGTAATAATAAACAACAACTTATTGAGAATGGATCATGTGCCAGATACTACCCCATCTATACCTATTCATATATTTTGTCCTTACAACTGACCCTTTGATGTAGATACTATAAGATCCCAGCCATTGAGGAAACTATGAGGATAGTGGTAATTCTAATGGACAGAAACTGGGATGGGCATAGAGGAGTATGCCTATGGGAGATTGATTACCCTCCAGTTAAAAACACTCAGACCTAATTAGCTGTATATATAAGCCAAGGACTCAGGTGGCCAGGTCTAGAGCCGAGGTGTAAATAAAGAAGTAGCGTGTATATCTGAAAGAGTATGATCATTTGGGTCAGGCAAATCTGGTTTGAAGTTTTCTTTTGAAGGCTAGGAATAAAACCAATGTGTAAAAGTGGCAAATATTAGAAGCAACTTGTAGAATTGTTGCAAGAATTAGGATACGTGCCGTTACTAGTTGATGCTAATTATTAGCGGAATAAGAATTTTTTAAAGTTTCTAGGAATGAAGGTATAAGGGAACATGAGGCCAAGGACTCAGTTGTGTTATGGGGCTCTCCATGTGTGGAATAGTAGGAAGAAGAAGAGATGCCGATGGGGACAAAAGAGTATAGAGGCAGAAAGAAAAGCAGAACAGGAATTTGTTCTGGGAATCTAATTCTTTGGTCAGGATTATCAAGATTGAGGAATATGCAAACCAAGGTCATTGTGAAGAATGAAGTCACCTCTGAGAGGGAGGACCATTCTGATATAATTGGGACCACAAATACAAACTCAGAAATATTATTCTGATTTTTCCACAGACCCAATAAAATAAAGACCAGGATTCCTAGGAACCAGGGCTCAGCAAAGTTAACTGAAATATGAAGTTACATAAGGAGTAAATGGCAAAGAGAGAGCTCGGGCCTAGGTTTGTCTGGATTCACGTCCATAAGAATGGGGACTTCCAAAGCAAAAACCCACTAGTGAGAGATGTGAAAATGATGATTCTTTTTCCCCTTTTCTTTAGAAGTCATGCCCAGCCATTGAGGTCAGCAGCTATTATGGAACTAACATTTTGGTAGACCCCTAGTTAGATTCTTCTGCATCTTTAAAAAGCCATAGATTAAACAAGGAAGAGATGCTATACATCAGTAAATTTACACGTTTTACAATTCCTGGGTGCTGCTCAGCTGCAGTGTTCAGTGAATGCAAGTGCAGTAAATACTTGGTCACAGATTCCATTTACATAACTATAGCCTGACAGTGCAGGGAGTAAGAAAGTATCATTTTCTGTATCCTTTAGAATTACATGGAAATCAACAAGATCTTTCTTTCTTTTTTTAATAAATTTGTTTATATATTTATTTATTTATTTTATTTTTGGCTACATTGGGTCTTCATTGCTGTGCGTGGACTCTCTCTAGTTGCATTGAGCTGGGGCTTCTCTTGTTGCAGAGCACGGGCTGAAGGCACGCGGGCTTTGGTAGTTGTAGCACGTGGGCTCAGTAGTTGTGGCTTGTGGGTTCTAGAGCACAGGCTCAGTAGTTGTGGCGTACAGGCTTAGTTGCTTCACGGCCTGTGGGATCTTCCCAGATGAGGGCTTGAACCCGTGTCCCCTGCATTGGCAGGCGGACTCCTAACCACTGCACCACGAGTGAAGTCCCAGCAAGCTTTTCTTTTTTCCTCAACAGTGGTTATGTAAAACAAATATTTGTGATAATTTTAAAAAGCTTGTTTCAGTGCAAATATAAAGCAATTTATAAGACAAAGGAGACAAATAGCTACATTAAGACAGTTGAATGATTATTACAATGTACACACACATGAGCTCAAAAAGTGTGGTTAAATTGCACACTGAAATCACAATGAAAGATAATTTTATTGCCAAATAATTAAATCTCTTTTTAAGTGTACTTTTTTTTTCTATACAAGCAAATTTAAAATCTTAGTAAATCTTTTTTTCCTCAGAAAAATATTTGCCAGATTAAGTCTTTATCCTCAGCATGCAGAGTTTTCATAATCCTTTGGCTATTTTTGTTTATAAAAATGTCCAGTAGAGGCCATGCCTGATTTTGCAGATCTATCATTTATATGCTGTGGGCAGGCAGGTAAAAGAGTGAAGTCATGAACTTCTGCCGCTTACTGAATAAGAGTCATAGTTAACATTTACTGAGCATGTACTAAGTGTCAGGGACTCTGTGAATGCTTTAAGTGGATTGTCTACTTCAGTTAACTCAATGAATTAAATATGAGAGAACTGAAATGTAGAGAGACTAATCTAATTTCCCAGAATCAAATAATAAGGAAGTGGGTAGGCTGAGATTCAAAGCAGCTATAGAGTCTGTACTCCTAATCAAGGGGTTACATTCTTCATTTTCTTATCAAATTGAAGACAAATTGTCAGTCCAGGCCTTCACACCCACTGATTGCTAGACTAATGTAAACTTAACATTGAAAAAAATCTGGTAGCTCTTAAATTTACATCTATGACATTTCTCCCTGATATATTTGGTTTTTCTAACAGTGGAAGATATTTGTTAATGAACTTATATTGTCAGTAACTGACAGCTTTGTAACAAGATGGTTTATTATTATTAACCATCATGGCAACAACAACAACATTAAAGAACAAGGTAGTAACACCTAATATGTACTGAGCATTTACAATATGCCAAGAGTGATATTTAAAGAACATCTGTGGTTTCTGCTTTTTCTTTGAGCATTTGCTACTCCAACCAGTCCATATTTAAAATGCCGGGAGGAGCTTCAAGTGGCGGAAGAGTAAGACACAGAGATCACGTGATCTTCCTCCCCACAAATACATCAGAAATACATCTACATGTGGAACAACTCCTACAGAACACCTACTGAGCACTGGCAGAAGACCTCAGACTGTGACCAGTCTGGCATAGAACCTTCTTTTCTTCCTCCTCAACGTCTTCCATTCCATGTCCTCTAACCCACTGAGCAAACGTGGAGCTCTGTGGCTCCTGATGTCACCTCTAGAGGTGGTCAAACAATTCCATTTCGAAAAGTCATTTCCAGAAGACATTTCTTTTCTACGGTTTTTTTAAAGAAACAAATGGGCATTTACAAGACATGTGACTTTAACTATCATACGTCGGCAACCTCTTCACATCTAGAAGGCCTATATGTAGCGAAAAGTTTTCGAAAGGTTGGGGGGAAAGTTGAGAGCAGCTTTTTCGTATTATATACACAGGCCTTCTATAAACGGCCAGTAAATCTTACCAAAGGGTGGCGGGCACTTCCTATTGGCCACATGTGGTACGTTATTCTACCATTTCTATCTTCCAACATCTAGGTCTTGGTAGAACGAAGACCAACCGCCCGATAACCCGCTAACGTTCCACCCGTCGTCGACCGCGGCTCCGCTCACCTTCCGGGCCCGTTAAGGCCTTTGTCTGTCGTTGTCCGGACGAGATGAGGTCTTGTCCAGCTGGGACAGAGAGGTCACCTCAGGTCCCAGATCGCGCGGGCTCCAAGGCCTAAGGGTGGCTGAGCTGGCGTACACGTAGACCCCCCTTCCCGGGCCCTCGAGGCTCTAACGTTCCTCCGCAGCGTTCCAGTGGCCGCCATTCTTCTCGCCCTGCCACGCCCGACGCCCAAGAGCGCCACGTTCTCGGTGGCCTGCTGGAGGCTTCGCCTAACCCCTGCAGCGTGAGGTCAAGAGACCCGGCGGTAGGTGGGAACTGGGCTCCGAGGGGCCGCCGCCATTAAGTCGCGGAGGTGGGGGTGGGGGAGCAGTTCGTTCCTGCTTCCGGGCTCGGGCACTGCCAGTGGGCAGCTGAGGCGAGGGCTCTGGGGCTCGGCAAGACACAGCCTGAGCCTGTCCCGGGGGCTCCCCAGTTCACCCGCCGACCGGAGGCCGGAGGGCCTGGAGGGCCCCGGGCTAGAAGGCAGCGATCCCCTTCTCACCACGTTCTTTGCCAGAACTGTGGCACAACTTTTTTGAGGGCAATTAAAATTTTATATCTAAATAGTCTTCACCCCAACAATCCCATTTCTAAATAACTATTCTATAGAAATTAATGACCAGGCTCACAAAAATGCATGTACAAGGATACTCATTGCAGCAATGCAAGTAACAAGAAAACTGGACATAATCTAAACATCCTTCAATAGGGTCATTATTAAACTGTGATACATTCATACTATGGAATATTATGCAGGAGTTTAAATGAATGGGGTAACCCTCTATGTACTGGGAAGGAAAGAAATCTAAGACATATCATGAAATGAAGGGATCAAGTTGCAAGGATGTTACTTATGTAAAAAGAAGATAGGAAAAAGCACACAAACCTATTTGGCTATCTGTAAATATGTATGTACTCAAACGTATGGAAAAGAATCTGGAAGGATTAATACTAAACTCAAAGTAGTAGGTGGGGGATTAGGGCACAAGGAGGGTTTTCACTATACCTGTAATTTCATTGTTATATATTGAGAATATAATCATGTATTACTTGTATAATAGAAAATAAGTTTAAATTATCTCTTACTGGTTTTAAAGAGGTCCTGCCAAACTTGATTTTTAAAATAAACACAGAATTTCAATCATTATCTTGCTTTGGGATATGGAAGGGGAAATACCTTTTCTCACAGGTATTGACCTCAAAATTCTGAACCAAGAAGGATCTTATAATGCAGTTAGCTTTTTTTTTTTAACATCTTTATTGGAGTATAATTGCTTTACAATGGTGTGTTAGTTTCTGCTTTATAACAAAGTGAATCAGTTATACATATACATATGTTCCCATATCTTTTCCCTCTTGTGTCTCCCTCCCTCCCACCTTCCCTATCCCACCCCTCTAGGTGGTCACAAACCACGGAGCTGATCTCCCTGTGCTACGTGGCTGCTTCCCGCTAGCTATCTATTTTACATTTGGTAGTGTATATATGTCCATGCCACTCTGTCACTTTGTCACAGCTTACCCTTCCCCCTCCCCATATCCTCAAGTCCATTCTCTAGTAGGTCTGTGCCTTTATTCCCATCTTACCCCTAGGTTCTTCATGACTTTTTTTTTTCTTGGATTCCATATATATGTGTTAGCATACAGTATTTCTTTTTCTCTTTCTGACTTACTTCACTCTGTATGACAGACTCTAGGTCCATCCACCTCACTACAAATAGCTCAATTTCGTTTCTTTTTATGGCTGAGTAATATTCCATTGTATATATTTGCCACATCTTCTTTATCCGTTCATCTGTCAATGGACACTTCGATTGCTTCCATGTCCTGGCTATTGTAAATAGAGCTGCAATGAATATATTGGTACATGACTCTTTATGAATTATGGTTTGCTCAGGTTATATGCCCAGTAGTGGGATTGCTGGGTTGTATCGTAGTTTTATTTGTAGTTTTTTATTTTTTGCGGTACGCGGCCCTCTCACTGTTGTGGCCTCTCCCGTTGCAGAGCACAGGCTCCGGAGGCACAGGCTCAGCGGCCATGGCTCACGGGCCTAGCCGCTCCGTGGCATGTGGGATTTTCCCAGACCGGGGCACGAACCCGTGTCCCCTGCATCAGCAGGCAGACTCTCAACCACCGCGCCACCAGGGAAGCCCCCCTATCTGTAGTTTGTGAAGGAACCTCCATACTGTTCTCCATAGTGGCTGTATCAACTTACATTCGCACCAACAATGCAAGAGTGTTCCCTTTTCTCCACACCCTCTCCAGCATTTATTGTTTCTAGATTTTTTGATGATGGCCATTCTGACCGGTGTGAGGTGATATCTCATTGTACTTTTGATTTGCATTTCTCTAATGATTAATGATGTTGAGCATTCTTTCATGTGTTTGTTGGCAATCTGTATATCTTCTTTGGAGAAGTGTCTCTTTAGGTCTTCTGCCCATTTTTGGATTGGGTTGTTTGTTTTTTTGTTATTGAGCTGCATGAACTGCTTGTAAATTTTGGAGATTCATCCTTTGTCAGTTGCTCCATTTGCAAATATTTTCTGCCATTCTGAGGGTTGTCTTTTGGTCTTGTTTATGGTTTCCTTTGCTGTGCAAAAGCGTTTTAGTTTCATGAGGTCCCATTTGTTTATTTTTGTTTTTATTTCCATTTCTCTAGGAAGTAGGTCAAAAAGGATCTTGCTGTGATTTATGTCATAGAGTGTTCTGCCTACACATTGCAGTATAAAAACCATGTGATCATCTCAATAGGTGCAGAGAAAGCTTTCAACAAAATTCAACACCCATTTATGATAAAAACCCTGCAGAAAGTAGGCATAGAGGGAACTATCCTCAACATAATAAAGGCCATATATGACAAACCCACAGCCAACATTGTCCTCAATGGTGAAAAACTGAAACCATTTCCTCTAAGATAAGGAACAAGACAAGGTTGCCTTCTCTCACCACTATTACATGCTAGAGTTACAGGCCCAAGAATGAAACAGCACAAGTATCCCAGTTCTCAGGGGATTTACAAATATATGGAAATAAGTATGTAAGTATAATAAATAGATATAATTTCAAGCATTGCTAAGTACTTTGGAGAGAAAGAAAGCAGGGAAAGGAGAGTAAATCAGTCCCAGAAAGGCCTATTGTTTGCATTTTATATATATAGTTAAATCAATAAAACAAACAAACCAACCAACCCTGAGCCCTCTCAATTTCCTAGAAGTTACAGAGGTTGAGAGAAGGATAATTGTCAATAATACAGAATCAGGAATGAATGTGAAATTCAGAAGATTGCCTTAGACCAGAACCCTGGTCAGAAGTTAGACATGGATCATTCTTAAATGTTCATTCACACCTGGTTTTGATATTTTCATGGTGTGAGAAAGTTTTAGATCTGGCTTTAACTCTGATTCCCCATATTTTTAAAATTTTTTCTTCAGTCAAAATGGATATTTGGAGTTCTACAGATTAATGTATTTTATTTCAGTTATTCAGTTATTGCTTATTTGAAGCTCCTTTTTGGGTAATTTTCTGGTGACTGACTCATTCTCAGTCTAAACTTTACTTCTAGGCTGAACTTGCCGTTGTTATTTTTAACATTTCTACTATCCTGTCATCCAAACAACTTCACAGAAAGAAACCCTATTAATTTGAAATACATACTGTTTGGTTACGCCCTGTCCTACCATGATATTCAAACTCCAGCCAGTCTGATATGGGCATCAGCCAATCAGAGAAGACAGTGCCATATAGAGTTGAGGATCAGCCCCATCTCTTTGCTGTACTTACTGAATCCTTGTCAGCGTTCAAAGTTATAGTTAGTATATGTGAGTTCCACTTTTGTGTAGCTTTTTTCATATACCATCATTTCCTGTGACATTTGTATATCATTTATGGTATATACATACAGTTTTGTTATGCCATATGGGGAGGTAGAGTTTTTTCCTACCTTGGAAGGTATGAAAAGGGTTAGCATACATGTCGTTGGACATATTGATTTGTTTTTTTTCTTTTTGGATCATTTGCATGGAAATATGAAACCAGTACTTAGAGGTGAGAAAACAATCTTAGCACCATCTGTTGACCATTCCCCCTAACATGTATTCTGACAATCACTGCGATTCCTTCTAAAATGGTGAATTTCAAATTGAGGTCAGGGTCTTTGAAGCATGCTCAGGGCTCCAAGAGTTCTTTATGGGAATTGAAGTCTTTTGTGTTTTTGTTTTAGTGATCTTATACAAATGTGTGTGACTATATTCTGTATAATATGAACCACCTTAATAACTGAGTTGCAGAGTTTCCAGGTAGTAATATTTTAATTCTCATAAGCTATGAGTAAAGAATTAATTTATGAGCTGGAAATAAGCTATGAGATGGAACTAATATAAATATGTGACCAAGAGACACTGTGAGTGAAAAGCAGAACGTTTAAATGCAGAACTCAGTGGAAATAGCTTCACAAGGCAACATAGCCTGTGCTCAGATCCCCAAGGCTTCTGAAGGATGTACCACTGTTAATATTACCTGCAAGGAAGGGGATACTTCCAGGCAAGAGAAACCTACCTTTGATGTCTTATAGAGTTTCTTCTATACTGGCTCTCTCTAACACTCCCTCACTCCACTCTTGGGTCACTGGCTATGTGCCTTCCTGCTTATCAGATTTAAAAAACTGGTGCAAAACACCACCCCCTCCTCCCTGCACTATGTTCCTAGTCTTTATTGTAAGACCAGTTGAAGCAAAGGGGTTAACATTCCTTGGGCAGACCCAGGTGTCAGGCTTGACTGTGAATCGTTTCTGGTCCCTTCATTCTGCATTCTGGAGAAGTATTTGGCGGGATCTCTCAGTTTCCTAATTTATTCTTTAACTGTCATTTCTGCTGCTTATATACTGAGTTTTTTAAATTATTGCTAACCCTTTTCATTCGTATATTCTTGATTAATGGATGCACTCTCTGCTTACATCTGTCTGAGGGTAATAATTGTGCTATCCTAAGGTCCTCTTGCGCTTTGTTAACTCTGATTCATTGGCTGTAAGCTCTTATGTTTGTTTTTGTTTTCTGTCCTTAATGGAGTTGGCTTTATCACATTGTTTGGTCATTCCTGAGTGTAATTCATCTTTGTAGTTGAGATTCTACTGCGTTTGTTTCCCAGCTTTAGGGGACAAGTGAAATGAGCTGTTGGGGCTTATTACTCCCAATGGGTTCCCCTGAAAATAAGGCAGAGGTGGGAGGTGCCTTCTTGTGGCTCGTCAGGGAGTGCATACCTTTCTTTCAGGGTTCTGGGACCTTGCCCCCTTTCTAACACCAATTGCGCCTGCCTAGAAGAAAACACCTTTTGCCGCCTTGATCAAGGAGGGAAGATGTGGGGTTGATGTGTGCTGTCGGATGCTCCTACCGAACTATTCCAACTGATCACCCTGTAGGCAGCTCTGGGACGTTTCTGGTAGGGGAGGTGCTCCCACACATCGAGCTAAGGTTGTGATTTTTAAGTTTTATCTTTTCTATCATTCTTAGGGATTTTGGTGGAAGTTGAAGGGGTGGAGACTTGACATGTTTCAATCTGCCAACTTGAAATAGCACAACTTCTTAGGAAACAATTTTGTATCCCTATTACATCCTAGACAAACTCAGGCAAATATGCATCAGGATACAAATACAAGAAGTTTCAAAGCAGTATTGTCTTTAATAAATAAAAACTAGAAAAAATCTCAGTATACACCAACCGTTGAATAAATAAAGTGTGATATAATCATAATTAGAAGTCATAGACTTCATCAGACACATAATGCAAGCCACATAAGTAATCTTAAATTTTCTGGTAGCCACTTAAAAATAAAAGTAAAATGAAACAGATGAAATAAATGTTAATATCTTTTACTTAACCCTTATATCCCAAATATCATTTTAACATGTAATCATTATATACATTATTAATAAGATATTCTACGTTTTTTTCATACTAAGGATTTAAAAACATCCAAAGTATTATATTTACATTTAATCAATATAAAAATTAATGAGAGAATCTACATTTTTTTTTTCCATACTAACTCTTTGAAATCACAATTTGGTTGCTAAATTTTATTACAAATACTTGATCAATATTTAGATTGCATAAAATTTACAGTCGGAAAAGTAGTATCACATATGCAGATTGTTGCTAACATAAACATTTTCCGATAATTACATTGCGTATCTGTTTTTTAAATTTTAATTTTAAAATAATTGAAATTAATTAAATTAAAAATTCAACTCCTTAGTGTCATTAGCCACTTTCAAATACTCAGAAGCCTCATGTAGTTGGACATGCAACACTACATACTACAGGCAAAACTAAAATAATTTTACAAAATAATGTTGGATGAAAGAAGCAATGTGGAAAACAATACATATAATATGATTCCACTTATATAAAGTTCAAGAAGAAGGAAGACTAAACTATGTTGTTTATGGCTGATAGAGAAAAGGCAAAAGTAAATTTAAAAAGCAAGGGAATTATTCTTAAAGTCAGGATAGTGGTCCCCTCTAGGAAGTCAGAGAGAGGGTTGTGATTGGAAAAGGGCACATGGGGGGCTTCTGGGATGCTGGCAGGATTCTTTCTTGACATGAATGGTGTTACGTGGGGATCTGTATTGTAATTATTTAACAGTTGAACAGTTGTTCAGTTGAATTATTGAACAGTTATGTATATTTTATTCGCATTTTAGTTTTCAAAAATTTGTTGTGGGGGAAAAAATCAGATGGCTTCATTTTCCCTGATACAGTTGTGTGGGAGACTTCCCAATAAGGTTTGGGGAAAGAGAGGAGGGAAGAGCAGCTCTGCAACGTTGGTGCCACCCAGAGCTGGGTTCTAACAGAGACTTCGTGGTCTAGAGAGTAGGCTTTAACTATATGATTTGGTGGGAAGAGTGGGTGGTGTGTGTGTGTATGTGTGTGTGTGTGTGATGTGAAAAGAAGGTTTAAATGAAAACAGAGCAGAAATCACCATCCCTAAATCAAATAAGAATTAGTTTGTTTAGGTGGCACCATTACCCAGCTTTCCTCCACATATAGGAGTTAGTCCTATGTAGTATATAGTTGTAGTTATTTTGCATTTTGATCCAGAAATAACCTTTTCATTTTTCAGAATTCTCAGTGAAAATGATTTGACTGAATTACATAAGGACTCATTTGAAGTATTGCTATCCCTCCGATATTTGTAAGTTAATCATATTTATTTATGAGTTCTTACCTATAAAGTAGGTTATCTATAAAGTAATTAAGGGGTTCAAGTTAGATAATCTCTTCAATTTCTTCTAGCAATACAATTCTACAATCCTGTGAGTCTGTGTAGGGTCCCAGCCCGTCACTGGCACTAAATATCTCCTATTCATTTTTAATTTTTTAATTATACAGACAAGGTATAGATAGAAAAATACACTTTAGTTGTAGAGGAAAAGTGGTAATGATGTCTGAGCAATTATAGGCTCCCATATGAACCTTGTTATATAAGTGTTCATATAGTCTCCATCTGTATTTACATTTTGTTTATGACCTATGGATCAAATCTGGCCAACAGTCCGTTTTTATAAAGCCCATATGTTAAAACTGATTTTTAAAGGGCTGTAAATGAGAAAAAAAAAAGAAACAAAGAAAAATATGTGACAGAGACTGTATGTGGCCTGCAAAGCCTAAAATATTTACTTATCTGGCCTTTACAGAAAAGGTTTGAAAAAATTGGTTTAGTGAAATGAGAGGAATTAAAGTTAACCTCAAATTGTCACCTACAAGACAAGAAAATATAGAACACTTAGATTAATATGAATGCCATTAACTCCTAACTTTGATAATTTAATCTAAATTAAATTAACATTTAAGTATTAAATATTTAAGCAGATGAATTATGTAAACTGTATTGCCAAGGGACTTTCCTGGTGGTGTAGTGGTTAAGACTTTGCCTTCCAATGCAGGGGTTATGGGTTCGATCCCTGGTCAGGGAGCTAAGATCCCACATGCCTCATGGCCAAAAATGAAAACATAAAAATAAAGAAGCAATATTGTAATAAATTCAATAAAGACTTTAAAAATGGTCCACATCAAAAAAAAATCTCTTAAAAAAATCAGTATTGTCAAGAACACATTAAGTTACCAAAATAACAAACACTTGTTAAGGATTTTAATGCAGGAAGTGTGATATTAATATTAAGAATGTTTAAGATGATGGTTAAGTGGTATATTTAACCATCACACTAAATAAGCATCTCAGAAATGCCCCTAACAAAAATCTCTCCAGCCTTTTTATTTCTGTTTTTTGTGTTTGTTTGTTTTGTTTTTTGGGCATGCCACACAACTTGTGGGGTCTTATTTCCCTGACCAGGCATTGAACCCAGATCCCCAGCAGTGGAAGCGCCGAGTCCTAACCTCTGGATGACCAGGGTATTCCCTGTCCAGCTTCCTTATCAAAGAGGAAATGCTTGCCTAGTATTTCTTTTAATTTAGGGATAAACAGATAACTGTGTTTTTTGCTATAAAACCTCAGTTTTTGTCCTTTGTCCATGGCATCCAAAGTTGTGTATGTCATTAATCTTTATTAAGCGAATGAATGATCCTCTTTAGCAAATAGATTCTTCTTGCAAATATAAAAGGCTTAAGGGAAATGGGTATAAAGAGCCTCACATGACCCTAAAAATAGTTCGTTTAATTATCAAGGCTTCCAAGCCTTAAGGGACAATCACCTTTATATTAGTCTCTTCTCTGCCATCTGGGCTCCAAACCTTAGAAACACAGTTTGGAGAAGAACAAATAAAATAACTGCTCAGTGGGCTAAGGCCTTCATTACTTCTACTATGAAATACTTTATAATCTGATTATTTCATGTTAGCATAAGTATTCTCATTCTTAAAAAAAATGCCAATCAATAAAAAAGCGAAGAAAGAATATGCTAATACGCACTATGCCTAGTGTTGTAAACATTAAGATGGGTAAGACAGGATTCCTTTTAGCAACTCATGATCTCACAGGGTAAAAAACATATAATAAGCTCAAACCATAATCACAAAATGTTATGGAGGCACAATGAAGTAATAAAACTACATTTATTTTAAAACAGTCATTTCCTCCTTCTCTCCACTCGCCAGCTATTTGTTGATTTTATAAATATTTGAGTTTGCTTTATGTCCACGCGTTGGCTTTAAACATGATATACAATTCACATAAGCAGGATCTAGTCCATACTTTGAAGGAGTTTATGCTCAGAGGAAATGCAAAAATAGCTATATTTAAAGAAAGAAATGAATATGTGCAATGAGTAGTATAAGTTGGTACTGGAGTACAAAATAGGGAAAAAATACTTCAAATTGGATCAGGGAAGATGTTACTAGAGCAATGCTGTTTAAACGGGACCTTGAAGGGCCATTTGGTATCAATGACAGACATCTTGGGAAGAATAAGGTTGCAAAAGGAAAGTGGGAGAAAGACAAAGCACAGGAGAAATACTCTGAGTACCTGTAGAGTACAAGTGGGAAGAGTAGAAGATTAGAGCCAGAACATCTAGAGTTTTGGAGGCCAAGCCAAGGATAACATGCCAAGCACCATGTTACCACAGCAGTGCTTAGGACAAGCTTTAGCCTGCAACAGAACCAACCACTTGGAGGGCTTGTGAAAACACAAGCTCCACCCCCACAGTTACTGATTCAAGAGGTCCAGAGTGGGGCTGAGTATTTGTATCTTCAATAATTCACAAGTGATGCTGGTATTTGAGAACCACTTACAGAGTGTTAATCTGGCGATCACGTGTAGGATGGCTTAGAAAGGGAGAGGGTAGAGATGGAAACACCAGTCAGAAGACAGTTATACCCATCCAGGTGAAATGAGTGACGAAGCTGGAATCAATGGAAATAAGATAGTCAGCTATAGTCAAGAGTAGGTATTTTCGAATAAAAGTCCATATGATAGAAAGTGTAATACTGAATTAAATTTACATATTAATGATAGGAGTAACTTCCTTTCAAGTTGTGTGAAAGGGTATCTTTTATTTCTTTTGGTAATGAATTGGCCTAGAAAAACAGAACTATACTGAGAAGTGTTTAAATATAAGAATATTCCTTTTAATATTAGAAATTATAATGATATATAGAGATAAAATCTTTGAGCTCATAATCTAGAATTTGATGAGACCACAAAAGGTGGAATCTAATCAATGCTTCTGCTCTCAGGAAAGGTTACCTCCAAAATCTATTGATCTATAGTTGTACATTTAATTTATGAAGATCCTGAAGGTGAGACTCTTAAGAGAGGTGAAGGCAGGGTTAGGGGCTCTGGAAGATTCAAATAGTAATTCCTAAGGTTTGGAGTTTAGACCAAAGCTTCTTATTTATTATTATCATTCTAACCTCTACTAGTTATTCCTACTACTTAGATATCTAATAGCTAATTGAGGCAATATTTTCCTTTTACATTTCCTAGAAATTTTTCCTGCAATAAAATACCGTCTGTTGTACAACGTACATTTGAACCACTACCTTTTTTGCAGTTTATGTAAGTTACAAATATAACTTCATTATATTTGAAATTTTTATAAAGTTTAATTATTTATAAAATTAATTTGTTACTCATTTTGATTAAAATTGCTGCTAAAATTTTGTAGCAAATCCTTTTTCTCTCTAGCAAAGATTAATGTGAGAAATATTACACAGATCAGAGTGAATAATTATAGAGCAGTGATTCTCAACCAGGGTGATTTGGCACGTAGGTGACATTTGGTAGTGTCTGGAGACATTTTTGCTTGTCAGAACTGTATATGCTACTGGCATCTAGTGGACAGAGGCCAGAGATACTACAAACATCCAACAGTGTACAGGAAAGCCTCCGACAGCAAAGAATTATCCAGCCCAAAATGTTAATAGTGCTGCCTTTCTAGAGATATAAGGATCACTTAACACAAGTATTTAATGAGCATTTACTAGTTTGTATCTAATGCACCCCATATATAATCATGAAAGTATAAATCATAATGTCTTCCACAGTGAGATTACTTTAGTGTATGGAGGGAGTACTGATGTTATGTTTCATCATATATAAATTAGAATATTTGCCAAAGGATAAATGTTCTGAAAGAATACATATTTGTCTTCTTCTTTTGCTGGTATCTTTTTTTGTAGAAATCTTGGTTGCAATTTACTCACAGAACTTAGATTTGGAAAGTTTCAGGCCTGGCATGGAATGCAGGTATTATACAAGTTGTAAGTGAAATAGAAGATGAATGCATGTAAAAAACACTGTGTAAAAAAATCATGCAGTTATTGGTTAGCTGGTGTAAGCTCAGTATGAATTCTGGAAAGTATGTCTTGAGAGCAATTTATTTTCCTTTAAAATTAGGAAACTAAGGTACAAAGAGGCCAAGAGACTTGTTTAACTCATATATATGAAACACCCTGCTTTCCATATTACTGATCTTTGGTACAGGCAATAAAAGGCACCAAGCAAAAACACTCAAATTAGCATTGTCATGGAATCCAACTGATGCCTCTCCAGTATGCGAATGGTCCATGAAGTTCCACTTTTGAATTTAACTTTGATTCCTGCTCATTTGCAAAATTCCTAACTGCTTAAAATGTATGCAACACAGAGCTGCAAAGAACTAACTATAGCACCGAATTCTTCAGGGAGCAAAAGGTGTGGGTGCTTCTCCAACCATTATTAGCTCTTTTAAATGGTAAAGCAGAAAGAATTCCTGAACACCCACCACAGGCTCTCCCCAGCCACCCAGAACATTATTTTTCAAAAAGCATGTATCTCTGAAGTGAATTATCTGTGGTCAATAGGAACGTTTGTAGTATGGGAAAAGACATTGTTTGTGTTCAGCTATAGTGTGAAACATATGAAGAAAATACATTGCTGTAGCCTAATTCAATGTACTTTCTTTGCTGACTACTCTTCAATAAGAAGTGTGGGTTTTACAGCCCTTCAGCTCAAAAGTTCTGTGATTTCTCTTGACACAGGGAAATGATAGTGGGTACTTTCAATGGCCCGAAGTTGATTTTAGACTCGAGGAAAAGAGCTCTTCTACACCTGACTTTGGAAAAGACTCTCTTACCTGGCTTGTGGTTTAGAAATCCAGTTTCACACAGTTCACACATTTTGGGTTAATGAAGGTGTTGAGGCTGTGTCTGGAGCTGGATTAGCAATTCCTGCAGATGCCTATTTTTAGCGGCCTCCTTTCTTTCCCTTGTTACTTTGCTGATGCCTACCTTGGGGAGAGAGTATCAAGGGTCAGTTTTTCTTTTGCCAGCACACAGGGGAGCAGGCTGATGGGGTCCCTTCACCAGGAGGTTTTAGTAGCGTCAATATAACGTCATAACCTCACCACCTTTCCTAAACATCCTATAACATCAAGACTTCCTTATAAGTATCAGAGTTTCACTATAGTTATGTAGGCAACACGGGAAAATACATTGTGGAAATAAAAAAATAAATCAATTAATCACAGTTTAAAAATTAATGAATTCATTCAGAAAACATTCACTGAGTGCCATGCCCACTGTGTGTCAGCACTGTCCTAAGTGCTGCGGATACAAACATGCATACGCCAGGGACTTTGTCCCCAAGAAGCTTTCATACTGGGAGGAGAAAGATGGATGTTGATAGGAAGACATATATGAGAGCCATTCTAGCATCTATGCAGCGGGGTAACAAGGTGAGGAAGGGGGGTGATGAAGTAGAAAATGGGTGGTAGGTTAGAAAAGATTTGTAATGGAAGAGGCAGGAACTTGTTCCTTTTGAATTTGTGTTCCTCTTAAATGACAGAAAAAGTTAGTGAAAGAATCAGAACTATCTGGTGTTGGAAATAAATTAGTACTGTACTCCTAAAACTCGTTCACAGTTACTTTAAAAAGATTGTCACAGTATAGTAAGTCTTTGTTTTGGGCTCTTTCTAGTAGACAAAGGTAATTTGCTTCAGGAAATATTTGCCATAGTGATATATAAACTTTATTGCATCTCTTTCCAAAGGCAAGCCGCCAAGGGAAGATGCCACCCTCGAGTTAAGTCATTTTACTACCTATTATGACATATTACTGGGGTGTTTATAAGTTGCCTGTATTAAATAAGTTTGAAAAAGGGCCCCAGATGAGGTGGATTTATCATGAATAAAATGAGGCTTAGGTTTCAGGGCTCCTCACTTGCATAGGTTCCTTCCAAGATATTGAGCGGGGTCCTAGCAATTTTTGTATTCATAACTTTGCATGTTTTTATTAGATAGGATTTCCCGAAGTACATGAGGTACAGGCCCCACAAAACCTTGATTCATCACCAGTTTTCAGGTAATTATAAGTCTGTAGGTTTCTAGAATCAAGCCTCTATGATATTGACAAACATCAGGTGAAGTAGTTAGCAGTGTGGTAGTCTATTTTAAATCCGAAATCTACCTCAAAGATGAGCCAAGAGCTTATTAATTAATAAAGTACCACTTTTTGACTGCTGGTAGTAATCATATTTCTTTCCGATAAAATCAAGAATGAAATATATTATGGAAAACCAGCAGTGGTTGATAATCCTAAATGTTAACTTTACTTTTTTTTCTGACTATAAATTGTTTCTCCTTCATTCACCTATGCAGGTCCCGATTGATGACGTATTTTTAAAAATTCTTTTAGTCACTTCATTGGTTCTAACAATACAAGCTCCATGATTTTAGAAACTGAAGGACTCTACAATGTACAAAGGCTATATAACTTAACCAGACAGAGCACATTCACATGCTTCCTTTTCTGTGGTACATCAATATTGTACCTAGAACATAAGCACTAAGAGACATTAAGAGGAAAATCAAAGCCTTATCCCTATTAAATTATTTACCCCGTTGTTGAGAATATCAATGAGGGAGGTATGGCCACACTATGAAGGCAAATTGAGCTGCGGTCACAGAGCCGCCCTAATGCTCCCCTCGACAACTAGTATTGGTTTCCTTTAGATAGCTATGTACACACAAAAGCTGACACACTTCAGGGTGCTGTCATCACTTTTTGCTATGTACTAGAATCCTGGCAGTTTCTCAGATTTAGAAAGGCATAAACATTAAAAACAAAAATAACTTGGGTCTGCCCTTTGCCGTGATTCAGGGTGGCTGTTTTATTTGTAATAGTTCAAAATTTTGAGATTGTCACACCTAGAAACTACCATACTTTTCTTCTCCCAACTGCATCTTATTCTTCCCACCTGTAGTATTTTCTCCCATTCTATATGTTTATTCACTTTCCTGATAGTGTCCTTTGAAGGACAAACTTTTTAATTTTTATAAAATCCCATTTATCTATATTTCCTTTGATTGTTTGTGCTTCTGGTATCATATCTAAGAAACTATTGTGTAATGCAAGGTCATAAAGATTTAGCCCTCTGTTTTCTTCTAAGAGTTTTATAGCTTTAGCTCTTATATTTGGATATTTGATCCATTTTCAGTTGATTTTCATATATGGTGTGAAGTGTAGGAGTCCAGCTTCATTATTTTGTGTGTGGATGTACTGTTGTCCCAGCATTATTTGAAAAGACTGTTCTTTCCACATTGAATTGTTTTGGCACGCTTGTTGAAAATCAATAGACCATACATATGAGAGTTTATTTCTATACTGCCAATTGTGTTCCATTGATTTACATGTCTGTTCTTATTCCAGTCCCACACTGTGATTGCAGTAGTTTTGAACTGAATTTTGAAACCAGGATGTGTGAGTCCTCCCACTTGTTCTTTACCAACATTGTTTTGGTTATTCTGTTTCCTTGAATTGCCATATGAATTTTAGAATTAGCTTGGCAGTTTCTGTAAAGAAGTCAGCTGGGATTTTGATAGGAATTGCAATGGAACCATAGGTCGATTTGGGAAAGAGTGACATTTTAATAAGATAATCTTCCAGTCCATGAATCCAGTATGCCTTTATATTTATTTAGATCTTCTTCAATTTCTTTCAACAGTTTTGTACATTTCAGAGTGAATCTTGCCCTTACTTGGTTAAATTTTACCCTAAGTATTTTACTTGTTTTGATGCTGTTACACATAGAATTGTTTTCTTAATTTCATTTTTGGATTACTCATTGCTGGTGTGTAGAAATAATATTGATCTTATATCCTACAACCTTGATGAATTCTTTTATTAATGCTAACAGTTATTTTCCTAGTTTCCCAGGAATATGTCTTGTGGTCTTCCAGTTTCCCAGGAATACATTGGAACATTTCAAAGTCTCCATGGATATCTCATTCCTCAGCTTTTCTCTTTAAGCTTCTCGGTTGGGCTGTTTATTGCCCCAAACTGTTATCCATTGCCTCATGCAACCGCCATGTTAAAATATTTGCTTGAAAATGTTTTCCAGAAATGCCACCTGAGGAGCGGCTTTTCTCACCAGACAGCTCTCGGTCAGGTCAAAGGAAAGCCTTGCAAGTGAGGTCTTCCAGGGGACCACCAGACATGTAAAACAATGACAGTTCTTTGGGAATGAGGCTTTGAAGGCCCTCCCAGTCCATGCTGCTCCTTCTGGTACCAGGGATGTGGGCTGTTTTTCCAAGGCTACCACTGGTATGGAGAGCAAAGGTCAAGAACAAGTTAAAGCAACACAGATCTCATTGTTCTTACCGAAATTAATTTGTTTTCCTTGAAGAAATTGCTCCCCCATGTGCTGCAAGCCTGTTGGTTAAATTTCCAGAGTTCAGAAGAAGTTGATTCTGATTTTTGCCAGTTTTGTTGTTGTTTTTGTTGTTATTGGTATTGTGGCTTCTATGGAGGGATGAATTTTCCGATGTCTTTCCTCCATCATTTTTACTGATTTTAGTGCAATATTTTTTAAAATCTGTAAAGTCTCAATGACCATAGGCTAATTAAATATTTATGATGGGAGATGATTAAGGAAAAAATAAATTAAAGGAGAAATAATAAATAAAAAGAGAAAATATAATTATCATAGAGGCTTTCCCAGATGGGTAGATGAAGTTTGAAATGGTATTTATATATTTAGTGCTCTCAAAGTTAAGGTTCAAGTAACAGATGTATTAACACCCCCCCTTTTTTTTCATTCAGGTTAAACACAGGCTTTAGCGTCAGAACTGAGTTCAAATTCCAGCTCTGCTTCTCACTAGCTTTATGACTTAAGACAAGTTATGTAACTTCTCTGTGCCTCAGTTTCCTCATTTGTTCAATGGAGTAATATATCTATCACATAAGGTTACTGTGAGGATTAACTGTTAAATGCTGATCACAGATGCCTGGCAACCCAAAATATATTAGTTTTGATAATTATCTTTATAATATTGTGCACAAATATGCTAATAATTCTTGAGTAGTGTTAACCTAAAGTCAGATATTCTTTTCTTTCTTCCTGTTTCTGTTTTCTTTCCCCCCCCGTATTTGTTGTGAAGAACTACAAAGAAAAAAAAAGGAAAGAAAGAAAGAACTAAGAAGAAAATGTATTCCAGCATTTTGGAATACAATTTTGTTCCCCAAAATTAATTTGTTTATTTTATTGATATATAAACAAAATGTTATTTATTTATTCAGCAAACATTTATTAAATACCTGGTAAATATTAGCCACTATGTAAGGCACAGGAATAATAATGAGAATAATGTGTGGTCCCTGCTTTCAAGTTGCTGACAATCTAGGAGACTGACAAGTAAACAGGTGATTACATACACAGTAACAAAGGGTATGACAAGGATACACGTGGAACTATGTGATGGGAGTATGGCTTTTACCAGTTCCTCTTGGATTTACCTCTGCTTCTTTGGCTCCAGAACCAAGGAATTAGTCCTATTTTTGTCTTTAACTGGGTAGTTTAAATCATGAAATTTTAAAAAATTTGTAGAGATGAAAGAAAAACCCCTTGAATTATGGAGGACACTAGAAATAGTACTTTTTTACAGAGCAAGGGCTTCCTACCAGCATAGTCACTTCAAGGGTTTTGAACCTGAAACGTTCTTGGGCATATTTTTTCTTTGCTAGCCACTTTTTTTCTAATTTTTGTTTGTTTGTTTGTTTCTCTTTTCCACTTTATCATCTGGAGACCTGGGTCGTTCCCAATGAAAGAGTGTTTTACAGATTCTAAGGGTGATTTATAGGTAAAGACAGAAAATGATTTTTTTTTAACCTTCAAGTTCCATACCAAAAAAAATGAATATAAGCTTTCATGGAAGTAAATGAAAATACAGATAATTTTAATTCCATTCCATTTTTCAGAATTCTCAATCGTAATCCTTTGACAACAGTTGAAGATTCTTATCTTTTTATATTGCCAGCATTAAAATATTTGTAAGTATTGCAACAGTTTCATGGCTCATGAAATAATTTCTGCTCTTTTTTGCTTTCGTCAAAGACTGAGTACTTTGGCTGAAATGTCATAATTTAGATTTTAACTGGGTTATTGAAAATAACAGTTATTGGCAAAGAAAAGGATTAAGAAAGAATATATATGGGTAAGACAGCCAGCAGAGAATGAAAACAGTGTTGAAGAACACATATAGTTATGGAAGGTGTAGATGCATGTAGGAATATTATTTATCCCAGAAAGCAAAAAGGAATGGGGTACATTATTTTTTTTAAAGAGTGATCAAAGAGGTAGATGCAATTGAAAATGAGAAGTTCGGATAATAAAAAATGATTCTGCTGTTCAGCACCAAGGTATTCATTTGATGATGCAAATTTAAATTTCTTGAATAAGAGCTCTTTGGAATTATCATCTATGGCAAGTCAGAAGCCAGAATTGAAGTAATCACATGTTAAGTATCTTTTTAAGTGTAGAATTTTTGTCTTTGGGTTTTATATCATGCTTGTTTGGGCTTCTCCTTCAGAGACATGGGAACAACACAAGTGTCACTTACAACCATTGAAAGCATCCTCATGATGACCCTTGAATTGGAAAAACTGTAAGTTGATTTCTCTGACATTTATTTTCACTCAATTGTTTTTTTTAGTGTTCTTTTATTATTTTCTTAAGTCAGATATATTTATAATTTTCATTTAACAAAATTCACTATTTTTAAATGTACAGTGTGATGTGTTTTGACAAACGTATAGTTCTGTAGCCACCACCTCATTTGAGGTAAAGAAAACTTCTGCACTCTCAAAAGACCCCTTATGTCCCTTTCTAGTCAATCCATCCTCCTCCCACTACCACCCCTTGGCAACCACCAATCTGATTTTTGTCTGTATAATGTTGCCTTTTCCAGAATATCTAATAAATGAAATCATGTGGAATGTAGCTTTTTGTTTTTGGCTTTGTTCACTTAGCCAGTCTCTTTGGAAATTCATCTGTTTTGTTGCACCTGTCAGTATTTCATTCCTTTTTATTGCTGAGTAGTATTCCAGTTATGTGGATACACATTTGTTTATGCATTCATTATTTGATGAACATTTGAGTTGTTTCTAGTTTTTTGGCTATTATAAACAAAGCCTCTGAAAACACTCACATGTGTGTGTGAACATATGTTTTCATTTCTTTGGGGTAAAATACATAAGTGTGGGATTGCTTCACTGTATGCTAAGTGCATATTTAAGTTTTTAAGAAACTGCTGAACTTTTTTCTAAAGTGCCTGTGCCATTTTGCTTTCCCACTAGCAGTCTATGAGAGTTGCAGTTTCTCCACTTTGTCACCTGATAATTATATTTGTTTTTTAAAAAAATTTAGCCTTTCTAGTAGGTTATAGTTCCATCTCGTGGTTTGTGCCACATTTTGCATTTCTGTAATAGCTGATGATGTTGAGTGTCTATTCATGTGCAAACATCTTTTTAAATGAAGTGTCTGTTAAAATACATTTTTTAATTGGATATTTATATTGAGTTTTAAGAGTGCTTTATATAAAAAGCAATGGAAAAAGTCCTTTCTCTCAGATGTGTTTAGTAAATATCTTCTCCCAGATTATGACTTATCTTCATTGTATTAAAATGTTTCTGCAGACTAGAAGTTTTAAATGTTTGATGAATTGTAATTTAGCAATTTTTTTCATATTTATTTAATTTATTTATTTGGTTGTACTGGGTCTTAGTTGCAGCAGATGGACTCCTTAGTTGCGGCTAATGGGCTTCTTAGCTGTGGCATGCGAACTCTTAGTTGCAGCATGCATGTGGGATCTAGTTCCCTGACCAGGGATCGAACCCGGGCTCCCTGCTTTGGGAACTTGGAGTCTTAACCACGAGGGAAGTCCCTTAGCAATTTTTCTTGGATGGTTTGTGCTTTTTTGTGTCTTATCTAAGAAATCTTTTTCTGAGACCCCATTGTGTAACCCAAAATCACAAAGATTTTCTCCTATGTTTTCTTCCGGAAGTTGTATAGTTCCATTTAGGTCTATGATTCATTTTGAGTTAATTTTCATATATGTTTTGAGGGAAGGGTCAAGTTTCTTTTTTTTGCCATTTAAAAAAAATTATTTATGTAGAACCATATTGTGATAGTTTATTACACAACTTACTGCACCTTAAATTGTGCCATCCCCCCTCCAGTATGGCAAGCTAATAGAAAGTTTCTGTTATGCCAAGGCTAGGTGAGGGGATTGCATGAGATTAGTATGCGGAAAGAACCCTGCATTTAGCAGTCTGTTCCAACCGTCTTTGTCAGGTCAGCTGACAAATGAGTGTCTTCACCACGCCATCACACATCGGTCACTGCTCTAGCCTCATCTTCTTCAGCCTCCAACAGCATCTGCCACAATTGTGATCCCTCTCTTGTCACCTGGATGTCCTCCTCTCTGGATATTAAAAATTATTTCCCGGGGCTTCCCTGGTGGCGCAGTGGTTGAGAGTCCACCTGCTGATGCAGGAGACGTGGGTTCGTGCCCCGTTCCGGGAAGATCCCACATGCCGTGGAATGGCTGGGCCCGTGAATCATGGCCGCTGGGCCTGCGCGTCTGGAACCTGTGCTCTGCAACGGGAGAGGCCACAACAGTGAGAGGCCTGTGTACCGCAAAAAAAATAAAAAATAAAAAAATAATTTCCCTATGTAACTACAATACTGTTAACACACAGTATTGAAGAAATTAAATTCCTGCACAATAATATTACCTAATAAAGAGTTGCTGTTCAATTTTCCCCAAGTGTCTCTCTCATATAATATGATGTCTTTTAACATCTTTTTGAGGTATAATTGACATACAGTAATCTGTGTTCACACACACACATACATACACACCATGAAGACATCACCAAAATCAAAATGTTCATCACCTCAGAAAGTTTCTTAATGTTTCTTTGTAATTATTGCTTCCCATCGTTCCTTGCCCTTTCCAATCGCCATGCAACCATTGATGTGCTTTCTGTTTTAATTTTCTAGAATTTTATGTAAATGAAATCATGCAGTGTATACTTTTTTCTAACTGGCTTCTAACTCAGCATGATTATTTTAATCTTCATCCATATTTTTGTATTTATCAGTAATTCATTTCTGTTTGTTGTTGAATATTATTCCATTATACGGATGTACCCCAATTTATCTATGCACCATTAATGGACATGTGAGTTGTTTCAGTCTTTGTCTATCACAGATAAAGTTGCTATGAATATTTGTGTACAAGTCATTGTATGGATGTATACTTCCATTTCTCTTGGGTAAATACCTGCAAGTAGAATGGCTGGATCATTGGTAAGTGTATGTTTAAGTTTTTAAAAAATACCTATTTTCCATAGTGGTTTGATCATTTTACATCTCTTACCAGCAGTGTATGAGAGTTGCATCTCTTCATGTTGCAGCCAACACTTGCTATGCTCAGTATTTTTAATTTTAGATAGTTTAATAGGTTTGTAACTTTTTCTCACTCTAGCATCCCTAATGATTAATCTTGTCAAACATCTTTTCATATGCTTATTTTCCATATGTATATCTTTGAGTCTTTTATCTATATTTTTCTGGAGTTTTGAGAGTTCTTTATATATTCTTGAAATTAGTCCTTTATCCAATGTGTAAGTTGCTAAGTATTTTCTCCCATTCTGGGACTCATCTTTTCATTCTCTCCGTAGTGTCTTTTGCAGGGCAGAAATTCTTAATTTTGATGGTGGCTAATTTATCTATTTTTTTCTTTTATGGATTATGTTTTTGGTGTTGTATCTAAGAAATCATGCGTAAGTCAAGGTCATAAAATTTTTCACTTGTTTTGCTCTAGAAGTTTTATGTTTTACATTTAGATCTTTGAACCAATTTCAGTTCATTTCTGTATATGGTTTGGATGGAAGTTCTTTTTTTTTGCACCTGGATATTCAATTGTTCCAGCATCATTTGGTGAAAAGACTATCGTTTCTCCTCTCAAATGCCTTTGAACGTGAAAGTCAGTTGTCCACATCTCTGTACTTCTGAACTTTCTATTCTGTTCCTTTGATTTTTTGTGTGTCTTTACGCTACTATCACAATGTCTTGAAAGAGTAGCTTCATAAGCCTTGAAATCAGTTACTGTTAGTTCTTCAACTTTGTTCTTTTTCAGCGTTGTTTTAGTTATTCTAAATTTTATTTCCATATAAAATTTAGAATTAGCTTGTCTATTTCTATAGAAAAGCCTACTGGGATTTTGATCTATAAATCAATTTGGGGAGAATTGATATCGTATCAATATTGAATCTTCAGATCCATGAATACATTATATCTCTCCATTTATTTAGGTCTTCCTTAATTTCCCCCAGCAATATTTTACAGTTTTCACTGTGCAAGTCTTTTGCATATTTTATCAGATTTATTTTAAGTATTTTATATGTTTGATTCTATTATAAGTAGTATTTAAAACCTTTGATCTCTGATTGTTTGTTGAGATAAATTAATCTTTTTGAATGTTGATCTTGTACCCTGCAAACTTGATAAACTCATTTATTAGTTCCAGTAGCAATTTTGTAGATTCTATCAGGTTTTCTACATAATCATGTTATCTGCAATTAAAGATCATTTTACTTCTCCCTTTCCATTCTGAGTATCTCTTTTTTTTTGTTTCCCTATTGCACTGGCTAGAACCTTCAGTGCAATGTCAAATAGAAGTAATGAGAGCAGACATCCTTGCTTTTGTCGTGATTCTGGAGAGAAAGTACTTTGTCCTTCAGCATTAAATATGATGTTAAGTTTTTTGTAAAAATCATTTATCAAGTTGAGGAAGTCTCCTTCCATTCCTAGTGTACTGAGGGCTGTTATTTTCTTTAATCAGGAATGAATGTTAGATTATTTCATTTTTTTCCTGCATCTATTGCAATGATTATGTGATTTTTCCCTTCTTTTTTTTCTTAATTTGTTTATTTATTTTTGGCTGCTTTGGGTCTTCATTGCTGCACGCAGGCTTTCTCTAGTTGTGGTGAGCAGGGACTAAACTTTGTTGCAGTATGCAGGCTTCTCATTGCGGTGGCTTCTCTTGTTGCAGGGCACAGTCTCTAGGTGAATGAGCTTCACTAGTTGTGGCACATGGGCTCAGTAGTTGTGGCTCACAGGCTCTAGAGCGCAGGTTCATTAGTTGTGTTGCACGGGCTTAGTTGCTCCGTGGCATGTGGGATCTTCCTGAACCAGGGCTGAAACCCATGTCCCCTGCACTGGCAGGTGGATTCTTAACCACTGCCCCACCAGAGAAGTCCTGATTTTTCTTTTTTAGTGTACTAAGTTGGGTAAATTGATTTTCAAATATTAAACCAACCTTCCATTCTTGAGATAAACCCAGTTGGTCATGATGTATCATCTTTTTATACAATACTGGATTTGATATGTTAAAATTTTGTTAAAACTTTTTGCCTCTGTGTTCATGTGAGATATTGGTCTATAGTTTTCTTGTAATGTTATTGTCTATTTTTGATACGGTGAAAGTTGGCCTTATAAATAAGTTGGGAAATATTCCCTTCTCTTCAACTTTCTGGTAGTGTTTGTGTAGAATTGACATTATTTTATTCCTTAAATGTTCAGTAGAATTTATCAGTTAAGCCACCTGGATTTGAAGCTTTCTTTGTTGGAAGGTTTTAAACTGTACGTCCAATTTCTTTAATAGCTGTATTCTTTTTTTTTTTTTTTTTTTTTTTTGCGGGCCTCTCACTGTAGTGGCCTCTCCCGTTGCAGAGCACAGGCTCCAGACGCGCAGGCTCATCGGCCATGGCTCACGGGCCTAGCCACTGTGTGGCATGTGGAATCTTCACAGACCGGAGCACGAACCCGTGTCCCCTGCATTGGCAGGTGGACTCTCAAACACTGTGCCACCAGGGAAGCCCTAATATTTATATTATTGAATAAACTTTAGTAGTGCTTGTCTTTCAAGGAATTTGTCCATTTCATCTTGAATTTATTGGTTTATTCTATATATTCTCTTATTATCCTTTTAATATCTATAGTATTTTTCTGTTATCCATTTTATTTATTTCTACTTTGATCTTTATTGTGTTCTTTCTTCTCTTACTCTGTGTTTAATTTGCTCTCGTTTTCCCAGATTAAGGTGGAAGTTGAGGAAGCTGAGTACAGATTTAGCAATATCCCACATGTTGACATATTATGTTTTCAGTTTCAGTGAGTTCAAAATAGTTTCTGATTTCCCTTTTGATTTCTTCTTTGACCACAATTTACTCAGAAGTGTGTTGTTTAGTTTCCAAATATTTGGAGCTTTTTCAGATTTGTTAATTTCTAGTTTATTTCCATTGTGTTCAGAGACATATATTGAATGACTAAAATCCTTTTAAAAAATTTTTAAGTATTTCTTTAATTTATTTTTTTGCTGCGTTGGGTCTTTTTTGCTTCGCCGGGGCTTTCTCCAGTTGCAGTGAGCAGGGCCTACTCTTCGTTGCAGTGCATTGGCTTCTCACTGGATGTCTTCTGTTGTTGCAGAGCACAGACTCTAGGTGCATGGGCTTCAGTAATTGTGGCACACAGGCTCTAGAGTGCAGGCTCAGTACTTGTGACGTACAGGTTTAGTTGCTCCATCGCATGTGGGATATTCCCGGAACAGGGATTGAACCCTTGACCCCTGCATTGGAAGGCAGAGTTTTAAACACTGAACAACCAGGGAAGTCCCTATTCCAGTATTCTTAATCTTTTGTGTAGATCCATATTCCAATCTGGTGTCATTTTCCTTCTGCTTGAAAATACTTCTTTTAACATTTCTTAAAGTGCAAGTCTACTAGTAATGAATTCTTTCAGCTTTTGTATGTCTGAGATAGTCTTTATTTTGCTTTTGTTTTGACAGATTTGGGTATACAATTCTAGCTTGATAGAATTCAATTCACTACTTTAAAGATGTTATTTCACTGTGTTCTCATTTACATTGTTTCCAACAAAAATTCTGCTGTCATTGATATCTTTGTTCCTCTGTATGTAGTGTATAGTTTTTTCCTCTGGCTGCTTTTAAATTTTTCTCTTTATTGTTGGTTTTGAGCAATTTGATTATTTTTTGTGCCTTGGTGTAGTTTTGTCCATGTTTTTTATACTTAAATTTCATTGATCTTCTTGACTTTGAGGCTTTATAGTGTTTACCAATTTGGAAAAATTTTGGCTATTATTTCTTCAAATTTTTGCATTTCTCCTCTCCTTCATGGACTCTAAGTACACATGTACTAGGCCACTTGAAGTTGTTGCACAGCTCACTGATGCTCTATTCAGTTTTGTTGTTGTTTAGTTTTGTTACTCTTTTTGTTTCATTTTGGATAGTTTCTATTACTATGCCTTAATGTTCAGTGACCCTTTCTTCTGCAGTGTCTAATCAGCCATCAACCTCGTTCAATATATTTTTAATTTAGACATTGTTTTTAATCGCTAGAAGCTCAATTTTGGTATCTTTTACCTTTTCCATGCCTGTACTTATTTAACATTTTCAGTTTTTAGTCTACGTTTTTTAACATATGAAATACAGTTATAATAACTTTACTTCAGGTATAATAACATTTTAAATGTTCTTTTCTGCCAGTTCTAACATCTGTATAGATTATGGGTTAGTTTTGATTGATTGCCTTTTCTCCTCACTATGGGGCATATTTTCCTACTTCTTTGCATGGTTGGCAATTTTTCATATGATCCTGGATATTGTGAGTTTTAGTTTATTGTGTGCTATATATATTTACATTCCTGTAAAATGCTTGGGATTTGTTTAAGGTGAAATTAAGTTACTCAAAACAATTTTATTCTTTTAGGTCTAGCTTTTAAGATTCGTTGGGTAGGAGTCCAAGTACCCTTTAGTCTGGAGCTCATTATTTGCAACTACTGAGACAAGTCCTTTCTGAGTATCATGAGGTTTTCCAGTCTGACTTGTAAGAACAGGTACTATTCCTACAACCCTGTGTGATATCCAGTTATTCTTATTATTAATCCTTTCATACGGTTCTTTTCCTGGCATCAAGTAATTCCTCACACAAATGTACTGACAAATACTTTGTTGAATTCTCAAGAGATCCCTCTGCATATCTCCAGAGTTCTTTGTCTGTGCACTTCTTTTGTCTCTGATACTCTGCTTTTTGAACTCTAGTTACCTTGGTTTTTCCAGAATCTCAGCTCCATTTCCTCAGTCAGGGTGTCCACCCGTCTCTGCCTGCACTTCTCTTCCCTGTACCATGACCTGGAAACTCTCTCAGAGAAGTAAATTAGGGCAATTATAGGGATCACTTCATTTATTTCCTATCTCCTGGGGATTACTGAACTTTATTGCCTGAGGTCCAGTTTTTTGAAAACTGTTTTTTCATATGTTCTGTCTTATTTTTTCATTGCTTCAGGTGCAAGGTTAAATTGGTCCTTGTTACTTCTTCTTGGCCAGAATCCAATAACATTCTTTAAGTGTGTTTTGCTTTGATACAGGATCCAAATAAGATTAGGCATTGCATGTCTTGTCTTTGTTTCCTTTAATCTACAATATTTCCCTTCTATTTTTGTTCTTGGTCTTTTATGACATTGGCATTCTTGAAGAGTCTAAGCCAGTTGTCTTGTAAATTGCCCCACAATCTGGATTTGTCCGTTTCCTCATTAGATTCAAAGTAAACTTTTGGGGGAAAAATACTGTATAGGTGATGTAGTCTTCATACTTCATCACTTCAGGTGTCCCAGTGCTAAGTTTGATCACTTAATTAAGGTGGTATCTTCCATATCTCTCCATTGTAAAGTTATTTTTCCCCTTGGTAATTGAAAAATAATATGTGGCGTGATACTTTGGGGTCACTGAAGATCCTACTTTCAAACAGCTCTTCACCCAGCTGTGCATCAATGATAATCCTTGTCTGAATCGATTATTACATTGTTAGATGCAAAATGACACTTTCAAATTCTGTCATTCCTTTTGCATTTATTAGCTGACATTATTTTATAAAGAAGAGCACCCCCCACTTTCATTTTGAGTATGATTATGAACTCATGTGCTTTTTTTTAATTAACTATATTATAACTTATTATAATGATAATGTTATTCTTTGGAATGTTCCTTTTGTCCAGATTTGGCCAAAGTGACCTCTGTTATTGTTTAACCACACGATGCTGTTTTATTACTAGAATAATTTCTAATATACTACTACTCACAAATAGGAACTGAGAAAGGGATTCCAAAAGGAACGGTCTTATTCAGACTCTTATTAGAAGTCTGAGTTCTTCCTGTGTACTCTCAACCCAAAGTGAGGCTTTCAGGTTGGAAGGAAATACTTTGGATTTAAACTACAGACCAGTGTCACCCAATTCTAATCCCTATTCCCTTTTTTCTAGGCATACTATATGTACTACCATCTTAGTCCTTCTGTTGGGCACCTCTCTCCTCCTCTATATTTATTTACAACAGTCAAGAGCAGCAATTGGCCAACCGGCCCCTATCCAGTTCTACAGTCCACATGCCCCAAGAACTCCTTTTTGCACTGGTCTGTGGTGGCCTTGGCCTACCTCTTCTGCCTACTCAAGTATCTCTTTTACCATGAATTTAATTACCTGTGTTTTCATTTATAGGATCTTACCTAGCCGTATGGCCTGCTGCCTCTGCCAATTTAAAAATATTATTGAGGTTGTCTGTAAGAGTCAAGCTGTGTTCTGACAGTTGATGCCTGACAGACTTCACACGTTGTGGTGAGTCTCCATTGCGGGATAATAAATTTTTAATTTAATATTTTAATTTTAATTTTTTTTTTTTATTTATTTTTTTTTTTGTGGTACGCGGGCCTCTCACTGTTGCCACCTCTCCCGTTGAGAGCACAGGCTCCGGACGCGCAGGCTCAGCGGCCATGGCTCACGGGCCTAGCCACTCCGCGGCATGTGGGATCTTCCCGGACCGGGGCACGAACCCATGTCCCCTGCATCGGCAGGCGGACTCTCAACCACTGCGCCACCAGGGAAGCCCCTAATTTTTATTTTTAATCAATGACGATAAATTTTAAAATTCATGATGTAATTGCATTATTTTAATTCATACATTCAGAGTTCCAGCTCCCTAAGTTTCTAAGAACTACCCCCTTGCTAAAAATCAGATTCTTGTTTACGTTATTAAGCTAATAATAGCTCAGTTACATTGTTAGCTTAATAATGTAACTGACCGCATACATAAAGGAACAAGAGAAACGAATGGATGGAGGAAGGGTGTTGTAGTTTCTTAGGACAGGGCCGAAAGTAAGCTCATCACACGAGATGAATTGTGCCAAAGCACAGCAGGAGAGGGCTGCCGCTCGCTCAGGCAAAACAGCGCCGTCTGTCTTGCTGTGGTAACTTTTATTAAAGCATTATCTAGATTTACACTTTAAGACTTGTTTTCTTAACATTTCAGAAGTGCCAAAGCAGCAACCTATGTTTTTATTAATTATACAAGCAGTAATTGGCTTTTGTGAGCACCTGCCGTGCTTCGTCCTTGAGTGCAAGAACAGCACAAAGTTCCCACCATTATTTTGATTATACTGAAGTAGCACAAGGACATTTCCTTGTGTTCCCACCACTCTGATTATACTGAGGACATCTCATGGATCAGTGCCCAAAGCAGTCAGTGCCTCTTTTGCAGGCACCCGGTTTGCCGGCGGGGCGCTCGAAGCATTCAGAACTGTTCACAACTCTGGCTTATTTGCATGCCCTCGGTTTGCCGGGGGTGCGGCTCAAAGCAATCAGGACTGTTTGCAGTTCTGGCTTATTCGCCAGCCTTAAGTTTGCTGGTGGGGGGTTCATGGGTCATGTCTCCTTTCCATGTCCTCAGTTATCCCGCTACATTTCCCCCTTTTTGTTTTATAATTTTTGTAGCATCAAGGAGAACACGGCAGCATTACTCTCGGTACTAAACTACATGGAATTATTTTGCAGCTTGTGCAGCATCAAGGAAAACACAGCAGCTTGTTGCGATGTTGCATGGCGGGTAGCTATCACTCGTCGTCGAACTACGATTAAACATATGATTATTAGTATAATGAGCATTAGCAATCCTGCAGTAGAAGCTGTCATGGCTATAATACCCATGACAGCTGCAATCAACATTCCTACAAATCTTTTAGTTCTTTTTAATGCATCAACTAAATATTGCAAAACAGCCATAGGAAGAGATATTTGCCATTTCCTTCCAAGACTGACAGGAAGCCAAAGACCTGTCCGAGCTCCTAAGATATACAAACTTTCAGTAGATATGTTAAAAGATATACTAGAGTTAATACAGGTATACAGAGAGCAATTTTTACACATTATAATACCTTGAGTCTCATTCCATACAGCTGGTCCCTTTAACAATATATAAGGTAATTTCACACAACTACGAGTATACCAAGTAACATCTTTATGAAAAATTAAACTATGATTTTCAGATTCATTAGCCATATGTCCTACCCAGGCATTAATCTTTCTCAGAGCTGCCATAAGCTTCCACAAGTCCTTTTGGATAGGATATCCATTAAATGAGGACCAGGAGGAGAAAACCCTCCAGCATGTCATACTATGGTATCATTAATAGTATCGCTATAAATAGTGTTATCTTCTTTATGCCAGTATAAATCCTTCAAACCCTTTTTTCCTCGGGCGGAGCCAAAAGGGCTCCAATCAATGACGCTTCCCCAAGAAGTATTAACAAGAACCTGAGCCATTTCTCCTCGGCATTGAGTCCAATGGACCCAATCAGATAATCGATCCACAAGAGGCACCTGGCATGGAGGCAAATAAGGTGCAGAAACATTTTCATTAAGAGTGAAATTAAAACTTTTAAAACTATAAGCACTCAAAAGATATAACCCATGATATCTGCTTTCATTTTTGACAGCACTTAACCATGCCTGATAATTCATTTTGAGACAATGATCTCCCTTTCCCATACAAATAGGAGGTCCATTAACACCCACAGTGTAATTTTCTATTATCCTTCCTTCTTCTTCTGGCTTCAAAGGGCCTCTATCATCAAAAGGACCAGGCAACCATCCAGACTCATTTACATATACAAGAATTGGGGCATCCCACAAGGTAACCCCCATATTAAGAGAAGGGTTAGGAATATAAGTCCAATAAGTATGGTTAGTACAATTTATCTCATTGGCTGATATGCTTATTACCTGTGCAGACAACATTGCCAATATAGCTACAAAAAGATTGGTGCTAGTGAGGGGTTTACCCTGTGAAATAACAAGATCTTCAGCAGTGCCTGCAAACTTTTTCATTTGCCCCCAAGTCAATTGAGACGCCCTCTTTCTTTGATCCAACGGCACACTGAATGCTCTCTTGTTCAAATCCATCTCCGCACATCCCTTCGTCATTCCCGTCACATCAAGGCTACGCTTAGTTGCCATCCCGAAGCTTTATCTTCTTAGCTGGCACCCAATAGGATTCAGCTCCTTTAGAAACAAAAGCATATCCTCGGCCCCAACGAAGAACCTCGCCAGGTTCCCAAGTGTTAGTATTTTCATTTAATATAAAAACAGGCTGTCTAAGTTCTTGTGTACTTGTTTTTGTCCAATGTCTGTCAGCTGCACTAAGATCATCTTCTCCATGATTTAAAAAATTAAGAGTAAATAAAGCAAGACTTTGTACCTCATCTTCCCCTTTTTGTTTTATAAGCATTTTTTTCAAAGTGTGGTTTTGTCGTTCAATAACCGTTTGTCCCGTACTGTTTCCTGGGATACCTGTAACATGTTGTATATTATGTGTGGCAAAAATGACTGACATTTTTGAGAATGATATGCAGAAGCATTATCAGTTTTTATGCTGTCGGGAATTCCCATAACAGCAAAAGCTTCTAATAAATGAGTTATTACAGCATCAGCTTTCAGAAGATAATGGAGTTGCCCATGAGAAATGAGAGTAGGTATCTACAGAATTATGAATATATTTTAACTTTCTAAAACCACGATATTGAGTTACATCCATTTGTCAGATAGTATTAGCAGATAAGCCTTAAGGGTTAACTCCAATATTCAAATAAGGTTGATTAATAGCAGCACATTGCAGGCATGTACGGAGAATAGTTTTTATTTGTTTCCATGTAAGATTAAATTTATTTTTTAATCCTCTGGCATTAGTATGATATCTGTGATGTTCTGCTGTAGCTAATTGTATAGTACTCACTAAAGTATCAATAAAATCATTTCCATCTACCAATGGACCGGGTAAATGAGTATGAGCACGAATATGAGTAATATAAAGTGGTGTAGTACGTAGTCTAATTATATGTTGTATTTGTAAAAATAAAGAATGTAGTTCTGATCCATTATCTGGGATAAAAGCGGTTTTAATATTTTTAACTGTAAATTTCATATATTGAGAATCTGTAATTATATTAAGAGCAATTGGATAATCTTGTAACAATAGTATTATAGCAAATAGTTCTGTTATTTGAATTGAAACATATGGAGATTGTAACACCTTATGATCATGACTGTTAGCATATCCTGTTTTTCCCGTTTTATTGGTATCAGTAAAAAAAGTTGGTCCTATAACAGGATCTAATTGAACTATTTTTTTCAAAATCCAATTAGTCTTTTTCAAAAACTGTAAACGTTTATCAGAAGGATAATGATTATGTATTTTACCTATATAATGAGCACAGGCAATTTGTCAGTTATCCTCTAGTTGAAAGAGTTTGTATTTTTTTGTTTGAAAAAGGGACTATAAGTTTATGTGGGTCCTGACCACATAGTTGCCTTAATCGTAACCTACCTTTAATAATAATATCAGCTATTTTTTGTACATGAGATTGCAATTTCTTTTGAGCTTTATGAGCTAAAAATATCCATTTTATGAGATTATCTTGTTGTTGTAGTAAACCAGTAGGAGAATGAGGAGTATGAAATACAATAAGTCGTAAATGATCCAGAGACTCAATCCGATCCAATTGTGCATCTGTATATGTTTTTCTATCCATTTAAGTTCTTGTTCAGCCTGGGGAGAAAGTTTACGGTAACTATTTAATGTTGGATCGCCCTCTAAGGTGTGAAATAAATTTTGTAACTTATAAGTAGGAATTCCTACTAGGAATTCCTAGGACGTAACCAATTAATATCTCCTAATAATTTTTGAAAATTATTTAATGTTACAAGAGAATCTCGTCTAATTTGTACTTTTTGAGCAATAATCTGAGTATTGGTTACAATTTGTCCAAGATATTGTCAGGGAGCACATTTTTGAATTTTTTCAGGAGCTATCTGTAAACCCCATTCTTTAAATTTTAACTCTGCTTGATGTAACATCTGCTGTAATGTTTGTTGATGAGGATGAGCAAATAAAATGTCATCCATATAATGAAGAATACATGCCTCAGGATACATGTGACGTAATTCCTCCAGAGGCTGATTAACAAAAAATTGGCATATAGTTGGACTATTTAACATCCCCTGAGGGAGAACTTTCCATTGAAATCTTTGAGCTGGATGTTCTTGATTTAAGGCTGGTACAGTAAATGCAAATCTTTCACAATCTTGAGATTTTAATGGTATAGTAAAAAAACAGTCTTTTAAATCTATAATTATAAGTTCCCAATTGCGAGGGAGCATTGCAGCAGATGGAATTCTAGATTGCAATGCCCTCATAGGTTGAATAATCTCATTAATTTTTTGTAAATCTGTCAACATTCTCCATTTACCTGATTTTTTCTTAATTATAAAAACAGGTGAATTCCAAGGGCTAGTGGATATTTTAATATGTCCTGCTATTAATTGTTTTTGTATTAATTGGTGTAATGCTTGTAATTTTTCTTGAGTTAAGGGCCACTGCTCTGTCCATATAGGGTTATCTTTCAACCATTTTAATGGTAATGCAAATTTTTGAGCAGTGGCCCCTACACTAAATTTGGATATCCAAGCCCAGTGTAATCTTTCCCCATTTTAGTTACATATTGGGGTTCAGTAGCATTTAATTGCAAATAATCATATTCCTTATTTGATATCATTTGCATTGTTTCAGGGGAAATTGTTGGTATGGAGACAGAGGTTCCCCATTGTTGTAGTATATCTCTTCTCCATAAATTAATTCCAATATTGGCCACATATGGTTGCAACACAGCTTTTTGTCCTTCCGGGCCTTTACATCCCAACAATTCCTTACTGCGCCAAATCATATGCAATGTTCCTACTCTTGTAAAAGTAACTTCCACCTTTTCTAAAGGCCAATATGAAGGCCATTCAGACTGTTTTGTTATAGACACATCAGCTCCCGTATCAACAAGGCCCGTAAATTTTACATTATTGTTAAAAGTAATCGTTAATTGAGGACGTTGGTCACTGAGAAAGGATTGCCAAAAAACATTTTTTCTCGTGCTGCCGAACCCCCCTGTACGCTTTACGGGTGCGGCTGCTTGTTTTACATATGGTAACAATAACAATTGAGCAATTCTTTGTCCCTTATTAAATTCTATAGATTTTGAAACAGAAATCATAATAGAAATTTCTCCATTATAATCATCAATAACTCCAGTATGAACTGTTACACCCTGCAGAGTCAAACTACTTCGTCCTAATAATAGTCCCACAGTTCCTGCAGGTATAGGGCCATAAACTCCTGTAGCTAATTTGTGTACTCCTCCTGCTGGCGTAAGGATACAATCTCGAGGAGCAATTAAGTCAACGGCAGCACTGCCGCTGGTAGCATGCATGAAATCAGTAACTAAGAGCCGAGGTTGAGACTGTCCTGTAATGTCTGATAAAAGCTGGCATTGCTTACTGGATACTGTTGAGAGTTTACTGTCACTTTTCCCGTATTGTTGTTGTGGCCCCGGGTTGGGCCTAGCTTCCCGTTTCCCGAGACATTATCTCGTGGAGGCAAAAGATTTCCTAACTTATTCCTTTTTGAACGGCATTTATTAGCCCAGTGTCGTCCTTTACCACATTGGCGACACATACCAGGTAGCTGCTCATTCTTAGCCTGTTTTGATATCTGGCCTTGCCCTTTTCGACAATCTCACATCACATGTCCATACTTTCCACTGCTGTAACATTTATTACGATTATCTTTCAACCCTTCATTTATGGCAGCTGCAAGTAAATTGGCCTGATAAGTAGGAGATCCAATATCATGGCAAGCTTTTATATACTCCTCAACTGGAGCGTTTACAGCCCGTAAAGGCCGCAATGCCTTCTGGCATTCAGAATTTGTATTCTCAAAAGCCAAAGATTGTAATAATAAATCTTGCATGTCTATTTGTGCTACAGCTCTTTGAATGGCTGCACGCAGTCTAGACAAGAAATCAGTGTAAGGCTCACCAGGCCCTTGCATTAACTTAGTAAAAGATTGTGCTGTTTTTCCAGGGGGTTCCACTCGTAACCATGCTCGTAAACAACACATACGTATTTGAATGATTCGTAAATCATCAAATTGAGTTTGAGCTTGCAGATTACTAAATGCATCTGCTCCTATTAATTCATCTAAAAGTGGCCCTGGAGGATTGCGGACCGCTTTAGTCCTTGCCTTGGTTTCAGTTTCCTCTCTCCACCAAGTTTTAAACTGCATATATTGTCCAGGTTCAAGAACAGTTTTGGCAATCGCTTCCCAATCATGAGGAATTAACATGTTTTCAGTAGCATACCCAGACAAAAGTCCTTGAACATAATTAGAATGCATCCCATACGCATTAATGGCTTATTTTAACATTTTTAAAATTTTTATATCATGATGGTTATAATCAACATTTACATATCCATTCGGAAATTGATCATTAGCAGGCATAGCTTGTCTAACAATAGGGAAAGCAAAAAATGATTTAGAATATTGCTTTTCTTGTTTATTCATCTCTTCTTCCAACAATACTCTATTAGATTCAGGTTTTAGAGGAAAGCGAAACGACGAGAGGCTCCAACAGGATAAGCTGCTAATTCTAAAGGAGGAGCCGAAGGAATAGTAGGACATGGCTCCTGATATGAAGGAGTAGTAGTATTGCTTTTATTTTCTCCCAGTTTAGTCATCAAATTTTTTAACTTTGAAAGTATGTCAGAAATCTCATTCTGTTGAGAAAGTGGCATTTCATTTTGTTTGCTAACCTGCTTCCGATCGTTATTACCATCATAAAAAGCCCCTTCATCACTGGAATCCGAAAAATTCTCTCTTGTCTCAGACACAAGGGGAGGAGGGGGCGGAGGAAGGTCCTCTATAGGAGACTCACGAAACAAAGTACGAAAAGCAGCAGAATGATGGGGAGCAGAATTCGGACGCTGAAGAGGCGCCCCATTGTCACTTTTCGTTTCAGATTGTAATGGTTTCAGGGCAAGGGAAATTAATTTACAAAGAGACCAAACACGGACAGGTATAGGGTCTCCATGCTGATGAGCTCTTCTTAAGGCTCGCATAACCTGTTTCCAAACTTTTAAATTTAACTGGTTGTGACCAGTAGGTTGAAACCAGTAACAATGTTTATGTACCAGTGCAAACAATTCATCAAAAGATTCCTGTTTCACTTTTACTCCTGAAATCCATGATAACTGTTTCAGGAGTTTACTATATTGGAATTCTACTGAATGGGAATTCCCCATTACAGTTACTCTACTGTTGCCGAAGGTTTCGCTTACTCTGAGCGGACCAATTTCCCCTTCGGTCCCGCGATCACGCGATTACTTACTTACCTTCAGGTCCCTGTTCGGGCGCCAAATGTTGTAGTTTCTTAGGACAGGGCCAAAAGTAAGCTCATCACACGAGATGAATTGTGCCAAAGCACAGCAGGAGAGGGCTGCCGCTCGCTCAGGCAAAACAGCGCCGTCTGTCTTGCTGTGGTAGCTTTTATTAAAGCATTATCTAGATTTACATTTTAAGACTTGTTTTCTTAACATTCCAGAAATGCCAAAGCAGCAACATATGCTTTTATTGATTATACAAGCAATAATTGGCTTTCGTGAGCACCTGCCGTGCTTCGTCCTTGAGCGCAAGAACAGCACAAAGTTCCCACCATTATTTTGATTATACTGAAGTAGCACAAGGACATTTCCTTGCGTTCCCACCACTCTGATTATACTGAGGACATCTCATGGATCAGTGCCCAAAGCACTCAATGCTTCTTTTGCAGGCACCCGGTTTGCCGGGGGGCGCTCGAAGCATCCAGAACTGTTCACAACTCTGGCTTATTTGCATGCCCCCGGTTTGCCGAGGGGGTGGGGGGGGGGCTCAAAGCAATCAGGACTGTTTGCAGTTCTGGCTTATTCGCCAGCCCTCAGTTTGCTGGCGGAGGGGCTCATGGGTCACGTCTCCTTTCCATGTCCTCAGTTATCCCACTACAGAAGAGAATTAACATTAATGGCCTCATATCCTATGCTGTGCTCTCTGCAAATGAGAACTTATTGATATAGTGCATCACAGTTTGTAAACTGATTTTATATACATTAGGTCTCAAGTACCCTTTGTCTTATAGGACAGGTGTAAATATAGTTTTATTTTGTTTGTTTCTGCAATTTTATAAAGAGTACAAGTGATGCTGTTTTATGTCCTATTTGGAGCCTGAGAGTTTCTGGTTTCATAACCAGAAGCTGCTACCTAGCCCTTCTAATGGAATGGAGAGCTAATTTATTCTTAGACTGTCAAGCTCTGAACTTGCTCTGAATCTCAAGCTTTTCTATTCACAAAACACTCAGGGGCTTTGAACTATTTTTCTATATATTAGATTTATTGGCACTAAGTATTTAAAAAGCACGGGTGCGCATGCGCAACCGTAGTCCGCTTGCACCCCGAGCAGCGCACGTGCGGTGACGGTGGGATGGTGCAGTTGGTACCTTTTGCGGTTCCCATCGAGGGTGACAAAACCTTGCTGGTGTGGGAGCTGAGCTCTGGACCCACCCCCGAGGCTTTGCAATTGAGCCGAGCCGGAGGGGAGGGAAGGGTGGAGGAAGACACCCCGCGCCCCAGTAACTGGGCGCCCCGGGGTACTGCTTCAGTACCTCATCTGCCTGTGGTCTCTGCTGAGAGGAATCTTAGTTCTAGAGACGACCTGAGCAGTTGGCTCACCCCCATAGATTTCTGAGAGTTAGTCCCCAGCGGAAGGAATTGCCTCCTAATGCTTCTCGAAACTTAGGATTTCAGAGGAAACCTTGTTCATGAAATGAGAAGTGTTTGGAGTTACAGGCTCACCACAGTTGCCTGCGGTGAAGGGCTGGGGGAATATAAAGGAATGAGCTGTTTGGTTTCCTAGGCCTGAAATTTACTGCACTTACTTAGTGTGAGACCACCCTAAAGCATTCTCTGTTTACAGTCTTCTCTCAGTTTGGCCTTCTGTATTCGGTCCGACTCTTCCCAAACGCAGCAGTGGGAGGTCCTGGGTTCTCTGCCATCATCAAGTTTTACTCAGCAAGGGATGCCCACAGAGCCCAAAAGCCATGCGACCAGAAGCAGCTTTTTCACACATCTCCAGTGAAGGTGGGTCCAAATGTGCAATTCTTCGCTCTACTGGGATGAAGTGCTGAATTTAAAACTAATAGGCCATCGGGAATTCCCTGGTGGTCCACTGGTTAGGACTCTGCACTTTCACTGCTGAGGGCCCGGGTTCAACCCCTGGTCTGGGAACTAAGATACCAGGGAAAAAACAAACAAACCGACAAACAAAAATAATGGCCAGCGTTTGTACAGCACTGTGGTGTACAGAATGCTCTCACATGCACTGCTCCACTGTTCCCCCAGTTCCCCAGTTGTTTCTTTCTTTTTTTTTAGATGAAGAAACTCGAACTCAGGATGCTTAAGTGACTTACTTAAGGTTCATGACAGTAAACGTGGAAACTAGAGGCCAAACCCAAACTTAACTGATGTTAAACCCCATGTCATTTTCTGCTGCCCCTTAATTTAAGAAATCTTCACAAGAATCTTACTTATATATACATTTATGTGGATTTTAAATATGTGAAGTTGACAAAAATTTTTCTAATTAATTAATGAATTTATTTATTTATTTTTGTCTGTGTTGGGTCTTGTTGCTGCATGCCGGCTTTCTCTATTTGTGGCGAGCGGAGTTTGTTCTTCGTTGCAGTGCATGGGCTTCTCATCGCGACGGCTTCTCTTGTTGTGGAGCACGGGTTCTAGGCACACGGGCTTCAATAGTTGGGCCTCACGGCCTCTAGAGCACAGGCCCAGTAGTTGTGGCACACGGGCTTAGTTGCTCTGCGGCATGTGAGATTTTTCCGGACAAGGATCGAACCCGTGTCCCCTGCATTGGCACCCAGACTCTTAACCAGTGTGCCAACAGGGAAGTCCCGAGCTTGACAAACTTTTGTCAGATGTAAGATAAAGGAGGCTTCATCATCATCATCACTCTCAAACTGCCTATTAAGAACTCACTTCAGATTCCAGAAAATGGGTAAATATTCTTTAGTGCATTGTAGAAACCTTATTCCATATTAACATGCCGTCCAGTTTTACCTCCCCAGAATTAACATTTCATTATGTTCAGGGCCTTTTCAATTCCTCTGAATAAGAGAGTGAGGCTTAGTCTTCCCAGACCTTTCCCTTTATAATTGTGTGTCTTCTCTGATTGGCTTCTTGTTCTGGCTACTTCCTACTGACCTTGCTGCCTCTTCACACCCATATTTCTTTGCTCACTGATTTCACCTTTATTGAATCTGAGAACTCTCCTCAGATGTGACTCCAGGTACACTAACTCTCAGTTCTGTACCCTGTTTAACTCCCTCTTCAATCCTGGCTGTACTCCCTGGGATTGAAATGATTTTTGTCAGACATGCTTTTATTTGCGGACCCTGCGACCATTTCACGTACCACTCAGATATGACAGATGGTCCTGGAAAGATTATGAAACAGTTACTTAGTATCAGTTGTGAGTAATGAGTACTTTTCTTATATTGGACATAAAGACCATTCCATAAGCATAGGTTGTGAGATTTTCACAGCATATAGCCCGTCACTGATAGCGTAATGAAGAAAATGTTCTCCAAGTCACTATAGAGTTGAGAGGAAAGGGCATTCGTATTAGATTTGTATATTTAATGCAGAGCCTTAGTTTACTACCCACAATCCCGAAATTTTTCCCTACTTTACTTATGCGTTCTTTTTCAATTTTATTTATTTATTTGCTTGCACTGGATCTCAGTTGCAGCAGATAGCTCCTTAGTTGCGGCTCAAGGGCTCCCCAGTTGTGGCATGTGGGCTCCCCACTTGCAGTAGGCAGGCTCCTTTTTTTATGGCTTGCAGGCTCCTGAAATTTGGTGTGCAAACTCTTCGTTGCAGCATACATGTGAGACCTGGTTCACGGACCAGGGATCGAACCCAGGCCCCCTGCATTGGGAGCATGGAGTCTTAACCACTGCACCAGCACGGAAGTTCCAATTATGTGTTCTTTTATTCATTGGCAGGTATACATACTTCTTATCTTACTTCCCCTGTGTTTTTTATAAATACAGAAAAGAGAATAACATCTTAAAATAAAACCAAGGAAAGGCCTAATGTATCTGAGCTTTTCTTAGTAGCACAAAGGGAAAGGTTTGCCAGCAAGACCTGTGGCAAGGTTATCCCAGATGTCAGCTGTCTCTACTACCCAGGGGCTCAGAGCCCTTCTGAAGCTTCCTAATTGTCCACGACAGCTCCATTATGACTCACCGTACAGGGCCTAGCATCCCATGCGACACTCAATATTTAAAAATTAATCTTCATTTCTCCTTCCCAGCAGGCAACTTCAGTTGGAGAAAGTAACTTCATTTTCTTATGTACTCATTCATTCACTCAGTCAACAGACCATCACTCCTCTATTATATGCCAATATGTATTCTTCTTTCTGGTAACAAGGAAAGAATAATATATGGTTCCTTCAAGCACTGAAGGAGCTCATAAACTAGTGAAAGAGGAAGATGCACAAACAAATCAACAAAGAATTAACAACACTTTGATTTTATTTGTATTATTTGAATTTTTATGACTAGATTTATATACTACACCCTGTTCAAATGGAAATAGACGTTTCAGAAAGAAGTAGTGATGTATAAAATCCACAGTAATATGTAAGTTCTTTAGAGAGTTAAGACTGGAAATATTTGCACTCTCAAAGAAGCCTGTTAATGCAGATGAATCTCTAATTCTTTTTGATGCTTTATTTACATTTATAGAGGTATACATATTCCCTCTTCTAACAGGGGTTAGTAACTTGGGGAGGGAGTGCTACAGATTAAGGTCCTAATTCAGTGGCAGGTCCATCTTGTCTCCTCTTCAGGTCATATTCTCAAGCAGGATCTACAGGATGAGATGAGTAAAACAGTCCATTCCTTTGCTTACCCCCAGCCCCATAATAGGCTTCTGCTGGGCTTCCTTGGATGCTTTCATCATCACTTTCACCACCGGATGTCAGGGAACCTTCTATTAATCAGGGGCCCTGGAAATGATGCAGAAAAGTACTGACTTAAAAATAATAAATAACATTTATTTAGGACTCACTGTGAACTCATTGCTTAAAATGTCCTACTTAATCTTCACAAACACTCTATGAAATTGGAATTAATAAATCTCAGGTATATCCAAAATAAATCTCTATGTAGGGTTGTGATAGTTTTAAGTCTTTTATGTCTTTAGGTTCGTCTTGGCACCAGACATAAGGTGGTTCATCATAATACGCTTGCCGTAAACAGCTCCAGATGCCAAGAATTGGCAAATTACATTTTTGTTTTCCATGAGTGGTCAAAAAGGATCACTAAGGTAAACTCTGTAGACTTTCTTTGACTAACCAGACTCTTTTCAACATCGAACTCCTAGACTTTACAGAGAAGAATAGAACAGGGCTATGGGGAGGAGATGTGAGAGACTTCCACATGGAAGTATCTGAGCATTGGCCTTCCACCTAGAATTAGTGATAATCTCAATGACTTGGATGGTGGTGTCCATAATTTTCTCCAGTATTTCTATGGTATATCATAAAAAATAGTTGGCCATATCTAGTCATTCATTTGCAAGTCTCAGTTGATTTTGAAGGGATAGCATACCTAAACTATTACCTGGGATTCCTGGAGTTTATCTTTTATTTCTAACAAAGAATATGTTGAAGTCTAGCGTTTAATTCAAAATCCTAACAGCTTCAGGATCTTTCTAACCTTGAAGAAAGGGAAAATGAAGATATTGTGACACAACTTCAGAAGCAAAGCCTGAAGGTCTTCTGTGCTTTAGAGGTGGTGTTGCCCTCCCACGAGTGCAGGAGTCCTGGAGTTGGAATGGCTGAGGAACCTTTGGATAAGTTGGAGGAAGATCTGTTTTCCAGTATGTGTGTGTGTGGGGAGGTGAGGCAGTGGGATTTCTCTTTTTTCCTTTCTTTCTGAAACTCAACTTTTCATATACATCATCACCTTTTCTAAGCAACTAAAGCCCTGGGCAGAACTTTTCTGCCCGACAATATAGGTTTTTATCTTAGGCAATACCTGACAGCACCTTAAACTTTAGAATTTTAGAACTCACTGCCTGCCAAGAAGCTTAGGAGGGGGGAAAATTAGTTATTATTATTATTATTTGTTTGGTTAATAATTTGTTTTGTGCTAAAATAATTCTTCAAATACACATGTAATCTGGCCTTCAGTTATCTCAACAAAATCATTGTCTGAAGATTGAAATAAACTCATGTGTAAATGTTCAGTCCTTTGCCTCCTATAAAATGGCCTGAGCGGAAAAAGTAAATGTAGATCCCTAGAAAGGGGATTCCAATTGCTACTGAGTTTTTTCCTAGAATCCATGGCACTTGGGCTTACGGTTTTAAGTCAGAGGCAGGGCTGTTATCGAATGGGGTGGAGGAGGCTCCACCATTCACGTGAGTGGGTGATGGTGGAGGAGAGGCCAGATTATCTGCACTACAACCAAATCTATCTCACTGTATGAATCCAGCCCTTTACGCAGAGGAGAGCAGTGTCTGTAGCAGTGCAGCCTAAGCTTGTCCATTTGAAATCTGTAATATGAGATTTCTTTCACGATTTTAGTTTGCATTTCCCGTCGAGTATTTTAGGAACTTCCAGAATAGATCTGAGCTGTAAAAATATGCCATGCCAGGGTATACCTGCAACGGAGACATTCACCCGTAGCCCAGTGTTGTGCCTGCCCTTAATCACTAAGGTAATGATCTAAGAATCACAGATGCATTTTTAGTTTTAAACATATAATCTAGAAATCAGTTATTCATATAGGCATTTTAAATTCATCTGTTTTGGTTGGATTTAGGGTCATTATTGTTGTTTATGAAAAGGAAGATAACCCAGAAGCTTTGCTATTCAGAAAGCTATGACAGTTGCATTTCAGAGATTACTGATTGTGCTTTTAGGTAAGACTTTTTTGATTGTCGTTGAAGTGCTTCAGTTTCAGTGAGCAAATAAACTTATCTGAAAAGTTAATTGGATGAAAATAATGGTTATCTAAAACATTACATATTCTTTCATTCCCCATATGCTTTCACAGCAACAGTCTTAAATTTGTTCTTCGTGGCATTTATGAGAAGAACGACAGCAAATATTATTGTCCCCAGTGTTTAGATGTAGAATGACTTGCCTCAGTTCATACAGGAAGTGTTTGATCCACTTCTTCCTCAATTGCTTGCTTATCATACAGAATGGTGTAGTGATTATAAGCCTTGGACACCTGTGTTTGAGTCCTAACTTTGTCTCTTAGATTTTCTTGTTGTTGTTGCAATTTTAGATTTTTGTAGCCAGAGACATTTGTAGGTATTTAATATCTCTAAGCTGCAATTTCTTTATCTGCAAATAGGGTTAGTAATTCAGCTTACCACCAAATGGGGGATATTGTAAGAGTAAATAAGATGATGAATGTAAAAAGCTTAGAACTATGCCTGAAACATAGTAAGCAGACAAAGTATATTGACTATTATTATTACCGTTGTTTTCTTGTTGAAGTGTTTATTAGGCTATCTTTTTGGAATCAGTTGAATTTCAGTTTTCATTTCTAATGTATTGGGTTAATGTGATTCTTATATAATAATCGGCTATGTTTTTGCGAGCCTTGAAACTGGTCATGCTATTGAATAGCGTTGATTGTGTTCCCTATCGAGTTATACAGCGGTGAGAATGTCACAGGCTGTGCCCAAAGGAAACTTTATGATTAGTAGATTCCCGGAACAGAACTGCTCCCCTGCTTCACAGCCCTGCAGGCTTAGAGGCTGAGAAATCCTAGCTAAGTTGTCAGAGACCTTATTTGCTTGTAAGAGTTGACCCTGGATTGGTCTTGGCCTTCCAGCCTGGGCAGTCCTTCCAGTGAAGTTTGACTTCTCTGGTCGTCAGGCAGAATCTCCATCAGCTGTCAACTCTGGGTAACAACCTTTAAGAACCAAACTAAATTCCTGGGTTGTTTGTGCCTAATATGCCAAGGTACTCCTTATATGTACCCAAAACTCCTTAGACCAAAAAGCCTGGTGGTTCTAGCTTGCCTTGAGGAAAGCTGTATTGTCCAAAGGGTACATGGGCCAGTTTCTACCAGTAGAGTGTTCAAATGCTCCCTCTCTCTGTCTCTGTCTCCAAAGCTATGTTCATTGTATCTGGTAGAATTTTGGTCCCAAGGAGTAGGCACTTGCCTTGCTTCTAATAGGAAGCATTGTTATAGTCCAGTGGTATCTCTCCCAGGTTTGAACTCACTTTGACTCCCACCTAATGCCTTCCTATTTATTTCTATTTTGATTGAACATTTTTGTTTCCACAGCTTTTAATTTCTATGTCCTTATTCCTTATTCATTTCTTACTTCTTTTTTTTTTTATAAATTTATTATTTGTTTTTGGCTGTGTTGGGTCTTTGTTGCTGCACATGGGCTTTCTCTAGTTGGGGTGAGTGGGGGCTACTCTGCATTGTGGTGTGCGGGCTCCTCATTGCTGTGGCCTCTCTTGTTGCGGAGTACGGGCTCTAGGTGCTGGGGTTTCAGTAGTTGTGGCACGTGGGCTTCAGTAGTTGTGTCTCATTAGCCCTAGAGCACAGGCTCAGTAGTTGTGGCGCACGGGCCTAGTTGCTCCGCGGCCTGTGGGATCTTCCCAGACCAGGGCTCGAACCCATGTCCCCTGCACTGACAGGCGGATTCCCAACCACTGTGCCACCAGGAAATCCCCTTAGTTCTTATTTCTAAGATCATAAAGTTTTTGAAAACTTTATCATAAAGTTGATACTTCTTATATATGTCTTCACAAATAATTATAATAAAAACTGAAGTGTCAGATGAGGGAACTTCTAGGAAAATGGTCTTATTTTCTGTTTTTAGAAGTCAAAAGAATGTCTAATTAGTCGGTGCTACCATTGTATATAGGAAGTTTTAGAACAAGAAAACTTCTGAATTGATCCTTGTTAACTTTATTACAGAAAGTGGTAAAACGGCTGTGGCATATAGACCCTGTGAAGAGGTCACAGATGCTAGAAGCGAAGAGGAACTACAGGATTTAATTCAAGTATGTGGAGATAAAAGCTCAAGGGGTACACAGCCAGTGTAGCCATAATTCAAAACAACCAGCAGGATGTGGAAGACTTCAGCATATCTACTCAGTTCTGTCTTACTTAGGAAAAGGTGAAACTGCTTTTGAGGCAGGGAATTTCTAGGACTTTTCCAAGTCCTGGGCTTTGTCTCTGGCCCCTTATTTGAAGTTTGGAGAGCAGGATTGAGGGCCACCAGTGTACGTCTATGGTTGTGGACACAGGAGAAGACACAGGCCTTTTAGAACTCCCCTCAAATAGAATTGCAGGGATTTGGAAACAAAGTAACTACCGTCTTAAGTGTGATTATGCTACACTGTTTAAAAACTATTCATGCCTTTCAAGTAAGGTATATTACCCAGATCTCAGCATCTCATATATATCTTGTGTTAAATATTTTGCCAAAGAACCTTCCTGTAAACCAGTTATATGGATTCGTCAAATTAGGGATTAAGTGGTCAACGTAGTTTCTGAAAGAAAACATTAATGTACTGCATATAGGAGTTTTATTAAAAAGGAGCAAAAAATGTGTTTCATGTCACTGAGTGCTTAATTTTTGGCTAGATTTCTGATTATTTAACTCACCCCAATGTTGCAAAGCTTGTTTTGAAGGGAAGAAAGTAGAGAAAGAAAAGATGGTTATGTTCTGAAAAATGTAAAAATTTTGAAAGTTTTTTCCTGTATAAAATAATTATTTTAATTCAATTTAAATCAGTCAAGGAAACTTGAAACGTATCCATGTTTGTGCTTTAAGAAGTCTAGCTTCCTATGAAATGTGAGAGGAAAGGGTTCTGTATTGATACTAAAGATTCTGCAAACCTGATTATAACAAGAGATCCACTCCTAAATGAGGCCAATCTTGGAATCAGTTCCATTTAGAAACCATTATGTGCTAGGCACTGGAAATAAGGTGAAGCTCCTTCTCTCTTGGAGTTTAGGTGTTAAAGGTGTAACAGACAATTAAAAAGGACTAAAATTAAATAGATTATGAAAAGGACTGTGAAGAAATTAAACTGAGTGCTAGTTACAGTATTTCAAGAAAATTACTTAACATGCTGACTTTAATATTCTAAGTGTCTTCTCCGTATGTGCACACAGGGTAGACCTCCGAAAAGTGACACTGTAGTTTTTTTCTAGATTAATGGCTCTGTTTTGAAAAGTTGGGATGGGGGATGTTTTCCATAGTAATGTAAAGGGCCGTGGTTTTAGACTCTCTTTCCCAGAATGAATTGCTCACCTGCCCAAACTCCTCCTTCAGATGTTCTGGAGTCATCCCTGATTCAGTGGTGACCCCTAATAATAGAGTGGTGTATGAATCATGAGACGTGAATACTGAGAGTTTGCAGGAAATGTCAACATTTTCGAATAATTGTAAGGTGTGTTCCCCTCCCGCCACCCTAACTGGTGCTCATTTTGCAGGTCAGCTACTTTTCTTGTCAGCCATGTGGCCAAAGGGAGCAGGAATGTCTCTCAGACTTCAGCTTTGAGGAGGAAGAGTTCAGATTGCCAGAACTGGCCTAGCACTTTTGAATTTCCCAGAATGCCAGGTCCTTTGGTTTCCTCGGGAAGCTCTGCATCCTTCCCTCCCCCCTCAACCCCTGGGCTGCTGGAGTTTTGGGCCACTCGGGTCTGCAGCCCAAATCCCGCCTCATTGTTTGGGGCCAGGGAGGGCAGGGCGGGTTGGGAAGAGGGCCCGGCAGGAGGTAATTGTCGCCTTTGCAAGGGGAAGGATGACTTGCGCCCTGGGGACTCTGGCAGAAAGGCCCACTCTGGTGGCGCGGATTGGATCTCCACACGAGCCTAATAACGGTGGCGTAACTAAAGACGTCATAAATAACGCGAGGGACGTTAGGCGGGGGTGGGGCGCGCGGTTGCTAACGTGAGCCGTCGCTTTGGCGCTGGCATAGCGGTTCAGCTCAGACGCAGGTTGTGGCTCCTCCTCCTCACTGGCCTGGGCCACTGCCCCTGGAGCCGCTGCATGTTATGTCCCGGCTGCGCCATTGGTTGCCTCGGCTCTTCCTCACATGGCAAGGACGGTGGCTTCTAGTCCAGGCAGTTCAGCCTCCGGAGTGGGCCCTGGGCCCCGTCCAGGTGACCCCCAACCCCCCGCGGCTGACAGAGGCTTGGTCTTCACAGGCCTCAGACCCTCCTCCCAAATTGCCCCATGCCCTTACACCCCTGGCAGAAGCCGGGGGCTTTAATTACTTAACGTCCGTGTCTCCAGTCCAGATGTTGGCCCTGCCTCATCAGAAGTTGACTGAGACTGGGGTTCCATACCCGGACCCGGATTCGGTTGGAGAGCTGCCTACAGGGCCAGATCAGTTTGCTGTTCCACATCAGGATCTGAATAACAAGCAAACCCAACATCAAAAGCTCCCAGAGGCAGTTCCAGTGCTAGACTGGGATCAGAATCAGCCCTTGGTTCTCCCTTCTCGACACAAAAGTAAGACTAAACACAGAGGTCTAGACGAGGCTGAAGGTCACCAGTCATTTGTTCATACTTGTTGCACCTCTAGGTAGTAACAGCTCAAAAACAATGAAGTTTATTGTTTCACCCCCAAACCTGAAGAAAGATCTAGTTCAGCATCAACGGCTTGACAAAATTATTGTTGGAACTATAGGCCAATTTCAAATGAACACTCAGGGTCTAGAACAACAGTTGCAGGGTTGCCATTTATAAAAGGGATGCCATTTATCCTGAGGACAGCCTACGTAGGGATTTTTTGGGGTGCCGAGATGAACCTACAGAATCCCCTGAGGAAGCTGAAATTTCTCCATCCCAGCAGGATGGCCCAGTGCTACGTTTGATCACTTGATTAAGGTGGTTTCTTCCATATCTCTCCATGGTAAAGTTATTGTTCCCCTTGGTAATTGATAAATAATCTGTGGGGTGATACTTTGGGATCAGTGAAGATCCTACTTTCAAGCAACTCTTCACCCAACTGTGTATCAATGATAATCTTTGTCTGAATCGATTATTACATTGATACTTGCAAAATGACAGTTTCCTATTCTATCATCCATTTTGCATTTATTAGCTGACATTATTCTATACAGAAGAGCTCCCCCACTTCATTTTGAGTATCACCAGTAACTCATGTGCTTTTTTAAAAATTAACTATGTTATACCTTATTATAATAATAATGTTATTCTTTGGAATGTTCCTTTTGTCTAGATTTGGCCAATGCGATCTCTGTTATTGTTTAACCACATGATGCTTTTTTATTACTAGAATAACTTCTAATATATTACTACTCACAAATAGGAACTGAGAAAGGGATTCCAGAAGGTGTGGTCTTATTCAGACTCTTCTTAGAAGTGTGCCTTCTTCCTGTGTACTCTCAACCCAAAGTGACGCTTTTGGGTTGGAAGGAGATACTTCTGAATTAAAGTACAGATCAGTGTCACCGAATTGTAATCCCTATACCCTTTTTTCTATGCATACCATATCTACTGCCATTCTAATCCTTCTGTTGGGCACCTCTCTCCTCTTCTATATTTATTTACAACAGTCAAGAGCAGCAATTGGCCAACCGGCCCATATTCAGTTCTCCAGTCCATATGCCCCAAGAACTCCTTTTTTAACTGGTCTGTGGTGGCCTTGGCCTACCTCTTCTACCTACTCAAGTAACTCTTTTACTATGAATTTAATTATCTGTGTTTTCGTTTATAGGATCTTACCTAGCCGTATGGCCTGCTGCCTCTGCCAATTTAAAAATACCATTGAGGTTGTCTGTAAGAGAGTCAAGCTGCATTGTGACAGTGAATGCCTGACAGACTTCACGCATTGTGGTGAGTCTGAACTGCGGGATAATAAATTTTTAATTTAATTTTATTTTTAATCAATGATGATAATTTTTGAAATTAATTTAAAATTAAAATTAATGATGTAATTTCATTATTTTAATTCATTAATTCAGAGTTCCAGCTCCCTAAGTTTCTAAGAACTACCCCTTTGCTAAAAATCAGATTCTAGGTTACATTATTAATCTAATAGTTGCTCAGTTACATTGTTAGCTTAATAATGTTACTGATCCATATACATAAAGGGACAAGAGAAAGGAATGGAAGCGGGAAGGGAATTAACATTAATGGCCACATATCCTATGCTATGCTCTCTGCAAATGAGAACATATTGATAGAGTGCATCACAGTTTGTAAACTGATTTTATATACATTAGGTCACAAGTGCCATTTGTGTTATAGGACAGGTGTAAATATGTTTTTGTTTATTTTGTTTGTTTCTGCAATTGTATAAAGAGTACAAGTGATGCTGTTCTATGTCCTATTTGGAGGCTGAGATTGCTGGTTCCATAACGAGAAGCTGCTACCTAGCCCTTCTAATGGAATGGAGAGCTAGTTCATTCTTAGACTGTCCAGCTCTGAACTTGCTCTGAATATCAAGCTTTTCTATCCACAAAACACTTAGGGGCTTTCAACTATTTTTCTATATATTAGATTTATTGGCACTAACTTGGTGACTTCCAAAATGTGCTTTCATGCCCACGTAGCTTGAATACAGGTCTCTATCGCTGATCTAGAGCACATCATAAATAATAACACTTTGCTAGTTATATAAAGACAATATCGCTGATTTTTCAACACAATTTGTTTATTTTTGTCTGTGACACACAGCTTGTGGGATCTTAGCTCCACAATCAGGGATTGAACCCAGGCCACAGCAGGGAAAGTGCCAGGTCCTAACCACTTGACCACCAGGGAACTCCCCCAAACAATTTTTTTTACTAGTTGTATTACTCCCTTGTCCCCCAGAAGTGGGCAGAAAAGGCATTTTTAATCTCCTTTTACAGGTGAGGAGAAACAAGGTGAGAGGTGTTAAGTGCTATGATCCTAGTGCCCCGATCTCCTCCCTCCAGTTTGGGGCTCTCTGCAAGCCCATGCTCCTCCTTTCTCATGACCCTTCCCTCCTCCTTTGACCCTTAGGAAAAATACTTTTAATCCTTTTGGAAGTGAAGCCCAGCTACACAATGGTACACATTACCTTCCCACAGTCAGAAGCTTTGGATGGTTCCCCAAGTAAAGCTGGAAATATTAGAAGTAAAATGAAATGAAAGCAAAGTAGCCATCTGACAGAAGTTGCCTTTTCCCTTCTGCATTTTGGACCTCAAGTATTATTCCATTGATTTGTTGAACATTCCACATGGGCATACAAGTGGGCAAATCTCTTAACTTATACCCCAGATCCCTGCCCAAATTTTAGCAATGAGCCCAGGTGGACATAGTGTTTTTTTTCTGTATAGAGCCTTCTGTTATGAGGGCTGGGACATATGGAAGCAGGGAGTGAGCAAAGGACTCAGTGGGTGGGTGGAGAAGAAAATGTCCAGATGACGACCTGTTAACGGCGGTCGTTGTCGTGGTCATCTGTGATAGTAGCAAGGACACAAGCACACTAAAGAGGTGGATAGAGGAAGCCTCACACTCCTCTGCCTCTGAGGAAGGACAGGATCGGGTATATAAATTTGAGGAGTCACAGTACATCTGCAGAGAGTCCCGCTGAGTAGGGGAATATTTGTCTTCCAGCCTTGGACTTTCTTCAGTTCTGGCCCCTGGGAACCAGTGGAGTAATCCTGAATATAGTTAGTGTATTTCACACTACAGAATTTTCTGAGTAGATAGCCACTTTTTCAAGACATATCATTTTGCTGTTGCCAGTCATAGACTTAAGTGTGTGTTTCTTTTTCTCCTAAGTGGCACTCAAACGTTGACTGATTCCTAATTTATTTGGCTGTGGACTGACTAAAAGCTGTCCCATCAGTCTTCAATGATCAAAAACAGTTATTTTTGACAGATGAAGAAACATCTATAGGGAATGCAAAAGGATCGTTGATGAAGGTGTTGCAAGCCTGGAAGAAGAACAGCAGCGAGCTGAGTATTGAGTCAGAGAGGGCATCCTCAGATAAAGTGCTGTCAGCTTGTCAGGCTTCATGAATGAGCAGCTGGACTTTAATAATAAAAGTGATATTATCAGTGCACTGAATTACATACTGCCTTTTATCTCAGAGGGAAATCTAGGAGATGTGGAATCAACATTATTACCATTCATTCAACTTCTTTTTTCAAATACACAAGATGGAGATATGCCAGTGGGCATTTTGAAAATCAATACAAGGAGCCCTTCTGTTAAAGCTGTATCCAGCAATTCAACTAATAAAAATAAATTGAAGAAACTTCACTTTCTGGAAAATTTGTTAGATGCAGAAACCGAAGAAAAATTTGATGAGGTTAAAAAGGAAGATAAACCTGTCACGCATACGCGTTCCAACCATTTAGGTGCCATGTTTAAACTCTACATCTTTCAAAAGAAATTGGAAGCTGCCCAACCAGAGAAAGACAGCCTAGCAAAGATTGAGAGTACAGAGAAAAAGCTGCTGAGAGTGAACAGGGTCCTCAGGGCCCAAGGGGCATATAGAAAATGCACCTCAAAGCAGTGGGAGATGAGAGCGTCAGGAGGAAACGGAATGCCCAGAAATCTGTGGCGAACACTGCTGAAGAAAGAAGGCTCAGGAGGCCATCCCCAAGAAAGCTGAAACAGCTTCTCATGGTGCAGAGGCCCAGGAAGCTGGTGGGAAAGTCGTCCAATGCAGAGTCTTCATTCATAAAGGAACCCAAGGCAGCAGGCTCCTCTTCCCTGAAACAGTACTTCAAGGGCAGGCCTTCTGCCTCCATCCGTCCAAAATCCCCATCTGAGGTTAAAAGCAAATCAAAAGACTTATCCCACACTATTTTTGTTTAAGAAGCTGTAAAGGCTAGAGTTAGAAATATTGCATCTCCTGAACTAATCTCACCTTCTGGTGAAAAATACATCTTCCATAAAACTCAGTCTCATCGGGTCCACGGAAAACCCAAAGTCAAAAGGAGTCGAAAGTTCAGAAAGAAAAGTTCACTCAATAGAATGATGCTTGCAAGCTCTCCATTCTCTGTAGCGAGGAGTCTAAAATATCCCCTCCACGAGAGGCTATTTCACCTTGAAGAGAAGTGACTTCTCAGGAAAATCCTTTTCCAGCATTATTTTCTTTTACAGACACTTCTGCAGAAAACACTAGTTCAGAAAACAATACTGCACAAAATGATTCTGATGAAATTATTTGTAGAGGAAACTCTACTCTGCCAGGAGGAAACGGCCCTGGAAACTACCCATAGGAACGTCTCCACTGCACATTCTACTGTTGCTGCAGATAACAGTATGCCCACTGTTCAACACACCAACAAAACACAATGGGAGTACCACAACACGGGCACTGAATTATCCCCCGAGCCCACAGGCTTCACTTTCCCAGGGCTCACATCCCCAGGTGATGAAGTTGAAACTCAGCTAAACCAGCAGCTACAGTCCCTCATCCCCAGCAATGACATGCAAAAGCTCATTTCTCATGTTATCCAGACTTTGAAAATGGACTGCTCAGAGGCCCACGTGCAGCTGGCCTGTGCCAACCTCATCTTTCAAACAGGCCTCCTGATGAAACTTCTCAGCAAGCAGCAAGAAGTAAATGTTTCCAAAGCGGAATGGCATACGGACCAGTGGAAAACTGACAACTATATCAGAGAAAGCACAGAAGCCCAGAGTGAGCAGAAAGAGCAGGAGTCAAGTGAGGTGAGGATAACCCCTGACACATGGGAGCTGGACTTTTACTCAGTTTAGGATATGCCATTAATGTGCCCAAGCAGGAATACCATGGGCTCCAAGTCTGTATCTTATCTTCAGCCATGAAACTGGCTAAGACAGTGATCTCCCATTTTGCTCGTTTAGAGAGTGTGCCACTATTCCTAGGGTAGACGAGAAAAGGCATAACACAAGATAAATAATGTGTAGATAAATAAATTGTAGAAGAAAATGCTAATGATAAGATTAATAACACTAAGTTTGGTTTGTTCTTATAGAAGCTACTCGCCTGAAAGGATTGGGTTTTATAGTATTTTAAGAACAGTTAACTATCATTTAGAATAGGATTAAAAATAGTTAGCTTTCATCCCTTCCATGTCCTTGTATTTAAAAAATTGTTACTTATTTTTTTTAGCTCACAGAAGAAGTTTCAGGATATGGCTATAACAACAAACTCATCTTGGCAATATATGTAACTGTAGTAGTGACGATTTTGGTTACAATTCTGTGTCTCATTGAGGTAAGGACAATAATTAATTCAGATTCAGAACCCACAAACTGAGAATCAAAGCCACCTTTCCTCCTACTACTATTTGATTTTTCTCTTTAATCATGAGGACTGAATACACTTTGTTCTTTTACTGAAAAGTATATTCCCAGGATTTTTGTTTGTTTGTGTTTTTGTTTATTTGTCTGCATTGGATCTTCATGGCAGTGGGCGGGCTTCTCATTGTGGTGGCTACTCTTGTTGTGGAGTACAGGCTCTAGGCGCGCGGGCTCAGGAATTGTGTCTCATGGACTTAGTTGCTACGCAGCATGTGGGACCTCCCAGACCAGGGATCAAGCCCGAGTCCCCTTCACTGGCAGGCGAATTCTTAACCACTGTGCCACCAGGGAAGTCCCCACAGGATTTTTAAAGGAACTCCACTCCCAGGAGATCTAAATCCTTTCTGGATTTGTATATAGCCTAGGATTTTCCATTTAGTTAATATGAGCAATGCTATGGTGAATTAAATTGGGTCAATTGTGAAAGAATGTTGATTATAAACATATTCTTAGGAAGAGAACTTGAACCAGTGCAGATAAAGGTTTCAGTTTTACATAATTACCGGGCTCTGCCACCGTAACAAACCCAGTTCTACAGTAGGGTATGTATAAATTAATTGAATGTAGTTTATATCATCATTTAGTTTGCAGACATTTTGTAAAGTAAGCCGTATTGCTCTTGTCCTTTCATACTGGAAGAAATCTGCAATAGACAGAAAGCAACCAGGATGAATCCAGTCTGAACTCAGATCACGTGAGACTTTAATCGTTGAACAAACAGACAATTAATAGCAGTTATACCATTGAAATGTCGTCATCCAGCATCAAGGTCATAAACCATATTGCCGATATGAACTCCAGAATACAATTACACTGCTATCCCTAGTAAAACTCGTTCCGTTGATCAGTGTTTTAGAAGAACAGGTGATAAAGCATTTAGACTAGCTGGTCTAAATTTTAATCACTCAGAGGTGGTTTTATTCTCCAAAAAATAAATGGTGTACAGACTGAAGGCGCATCGGCTTCAGTAGGTGTGGTGCACAGACTCAGTAGTTGTGGCCCACTGACTTAGTTGCTCCATGGCACGTGGTATCTTCCCGGACTAGGGATCGAACCCGTGTCCCCTGCATTGGCAGGCGAATTCTTAAGCACTGCATCACCAGGGAAGTCCCAGAATCACTGTCTCCCTTTTAATATACCGTAAGCCCAAAGAATCCATGGAAAATTGTTACAGAAAATAAGACAATAAAATATTGTAAGGACTATAACAGAAGCATATAGTACACAGTTCATATAGACACATCCCAAGCAGTTACAAAGTATATTAAAAGGGAGGCTGCAATTTTATTTTATTTTTTATTGTTTTTTTAATATCTTTATTGGAGTATAATTGCTTTACAATGATGTTATTTTCTGCTTTATAACAAAGGGAATCAGTTATACATATGCATATGTTCCCATATTTCTTCCCTTTTGCATCTCCCTCCCTCCGACCATCCCTTTCCAAACCCTCTAGGAGGTCACAAAACACCCAGCTGCTCTCCCTGTGCTATGTGGTTGAGGGAGGCTGCAATTTTAAAAGCATAAGATAAATTATACCCACAAACTCCCAATATTTCCTGAAATATTGCAATCTGAAACCCTATTGTAGGAAGCAGAAGATTCCAGGAGACATTCTACAAATGAAGGACTCTAAACGCTGTGGTTGGATAAGGAATTCTGGAAGGAAGGTATCCTCACCAAAGGAGAGCAGGTTCCTATACTTGTCTAACATCACATCCCCGTACAATTTCCACTGATGTTGGTCCAGGCACTCTCACTCCTCTTGAGAGAAATGTATGGCCATATCCTGGAATGTCAGCAGTCCCTGAAATTAAAGGTACACATGCCATGTGGCCACGGGAAGAGTTTATAAGGTGACCCAAGAAGAAAACAGCAAGTTGAGAGAACTGGTTTTAATTTAGAAGAGTGTCTTCAATTATCACAAATATATATATATTACAAAGTAACTTTCTCTACCTTATTTCTAACTATAAGAAAAGAGTATGGCATGTGATTCACAAAACCAGTATAGAGACTATACTTATCTGGAAAAGAAATGATAAAATGATGGTTTCAACACAGGCTTATACATTTTTGAATGTTTTATTTATATCAAATTGGATAAAATGTGTGTATTTCTCAGACACAAAAGACATGTCGAGGTAGAAATGTACCTTTCAACTATTCATGGGTACACAAGTACACTGGGGAGATTGTAAAAGTGTAGATTGTGATTCAGTAGGTCCGGTGGGCCTGAGTTCTATTTTTTTCACAAGCTCATTTTTAACTAGTGATGCCACAGTCTCTGATCCATTAACGACAATTGTGAATAGCAGAGACATAATTAGAAAGGTAAAAATTCATATTTAATTTTGAACTTAAAGTGTTTTATGGATTTTACACCTTAAATAGGATAGTAAGCATAGCAGCAACAATCATTTGTGAATATTTACTATAGACCGTGTAACTTTCTTTTTTGTGTAGGATTCCAGGAAAAAGGCCTGGGCTGCGGTCACAATGGGGGGGCCCCCAGGCCTGGCCGCCCCTCCAGGACCCCCGACGGGGCCCTGCGCTCCTGGCGGCACCCTCCCCCGGCGCCCCCTCCCTCCCGGAAGGCCTCGGGTCAGAGCGGTCCCACTCCCTGCGCCCAGAACGGAGTCCGCGTTTCCGCAGAGCTGGGACTGCCGCAGCTCGGGGTCTCTTCCCTCCGCCGTCACGGAACTCCCCGGAGGCCGAGGGGAGGGCGGCCTCATTGAGGCTGCCGGTTCTGGACGGGCCCCGGCGGCCGAAGCCGCGAGAGTCGTGCGGACCGCGGGCCGGGTAAGTGGGCGCCGACCCTCCGCCTGGTCCGCTGCCCGGGCGGCAGCGCAAGACCAGCTTCTGAGGGGCAGGGGTTCGCTGCCACCCGCCGCTGCTGTGTAGAAAGAGCGGCCCCCAGCGTCTGGTCCCGGGGAACTTCGGTCCCTCCTCTCCCCGCTGCCCTCGCCCTGGCTCGCGGGGCTTGTGGGGCGTGGGGAGGGGGTCGGCCTGAGCGTCCTGAGGGGAAACGGGGCAAGGGAGGCACCGGGTCCTGCTGCAGCGTCCCGCCCCTACTCCCGACTGCGGGGAAAGCGGCTGACAACTCCTCCCGAGGCTCTTTCCTTCCAGAGCTAAAGTATCGGGGGGAGGGGACAGGGCAGGGCCCTGGCGCAGGTAATGGGGAACATCAAAAGGTGATTGTTAACTAAGGAAAACCAGCTCTCCCAACGTGAGGAATGTAGCGCTTTTCTTTGTGCACGAAGATGCCAGAGTCTGGGCTCCCTGAAATCCTTCCTTTCATATGCACCTCAGCTCTCTGGGGCCTGCATTCTGTATTTGCGTGTCCTGAATTCCTCATCGCCCGTGGCTCACACTGGAGGGCTGCAAGTGCTGATGACTGTGACATCCTTTGTTTACTGAGCTGGCAAGAAATATTCCATTTCTCACAGGCTTGAGGGGCAGGCAGTGAAAAAGAGTCAGAGAATGTCATTCAGCCTGTACTTTGGTTTACATATAGATTATATTTATACTTAACTGTGCTAATAGAGGTTCTCAAGTCCCATCAACTTCTACTACTGCCCTCTAGGTATTCATTTCATCAATATTCATAAGATAAATGCCTATAGAATTGACTTAATCCATTTAAATAGGATAATGATTTTTAAAGGAAACATAAAAGAAATATAACAACAAAACCTTTTCCACTAAAGGCTGGGTGTGGAACAACCTACATAAATGTTCCATTGTTAAAATATTGAAAGATGTATTCAATAGAAATATCAACAAAAATGACAAATAATAAGGGCAGCAGAATGTTGAAATGTTCTATCTTTATCATTAAAGTGGCAGAAAATCATTTATTAGTAGGCACTGGGGGCAGAAGATGCCTGATTTTATATGTTTGTCATATTTGTACAGTTGTTTCAACAAGTTACTTAAAGACAAAATGGAAAAACAAGGAGGTTTGTGCCTGAGATCACGTTGATATGAAACCAGGGATGGCCATCTTGTGCCAGGTGAGTTAAGTTTACCTGGCAGGTAGACCGCAGAGCTCCTGAGAAGCAAGGGTTGGAATTTTTCTGCTGGGTGCCGCTTAGGTTCTGTGACTTGACTGATTGTGAGTCATGTTTCGGTAAAGACCTAGTCACAGGAAAAGGGTGGGAATAGAGTGATTTGGGGAGCAGCTAACAACATTCATCACGGCTCGTGGCCTGAATGAATTTTAAAGAAACAGGAAAACAAATGCTTCTTATGGAATCAGAGAATGTGAGGGCTGGACAATCCCAGAAAATGAGGAACACCCGTCCCATTTTCCAGATGAGAAAACAGAGGCCCAGCAAGGTGAAATCCCTCACCCAAGTTGCACCCGTCTCTCCTCCCCACTACATGGTCCATGAAAGCAGGACTCTTCCTGTTGTGATCGCTGCTGAACTCCAAAAAGGGCCAGGTATCTAGCAGCTGCTCCAAAAAGTTTGGTTGACTGTAGGAACAATGCTATTTCTTTCTTTCTCACTTTTATTCAGGACTGTGCCAAGAACTCCCCAGTTTTCAATGTAATTCGATAAATGTAAATATGAATTGAGTTTTGTTGTGATGAGGACTTAGGCTTTGAAGGTAACAGAGTTGGTTCAGATCCTGGTTCTGCCACTCAATAGCTATTTGGCTTTGGGAAAATTACTAAACCTCTCTGAGCATATTTCCTCCTTTGTAAAGTGGGGATAAATGTATCTGAGCCAGCAGAGCACTTGCATGAGAGATGTGCACTAAATATTGGTCTTTCTCACTCTCCCACACCATCTCTCTGTTCTTCCCAGAGAAGTTGTACAGACGGATATAGTACTTTAAAAAAATTAATTAATTAATTAATTTTTGGCTGCGTTGGGTCTTCTTTGCTATGCGCGGGCATCTCTAGTTGTGGCGAGCGGGGGCTACTCTTTGTTGCGGTGCGTGGGCTTGTCATTGCTGTGGCTTGTCTTGCTGCGCTTGCTGTGGAGCACCGGCTCTAGGCGCGCGAGCTTCAATAGTTGTGGCCTGCAGGCTCAGTAGTTGTGGCACATGGGCATAGCTGCTCCGCGGCATGTGGGATCTTCCCTGACCAGGGCTCAAACCCATGTCCCCTGTGTTGGCAGGCAGATTCTTAACCATTGCGCCACCAGGGAAGTCCGATATAGTAGTTTATAAAGAGGGGTTTTAATTTATGTCAGATAGTGTACATGTTCCTTGTAGAAAAGATTATTCCACTATAGAAACATTAACACGCGATACCAGTACAAATGCAGTATTCTATGGGCTAGATCTTATCAGTAAATTTTATAAGTATTTGGGCAAAGGCCAAAGCACTAGGTACTGGGGAGTAAGAAGACTCAAATCTGGGGTGCCTCCCCACGCCAATTTCAAGAGCAGGGTGTGTTTTTCAAATCCATGTTTCATCTGGTCTTTGTTTCTCTTCCATCCTCTGTGTCTGCCTTTCTCAAGAAGGCTCAGATCCTCCGCTTTCACACCCTCCCAGCTGGCTGTGCCCCAGCTCCCGTCCTGGACCCTCTGCATGCATGGGTGTGCCTGCTCTCCCTGTGCACCACCAGCTTTGCCAGGGAGCTGCTGTATCGTGCACTGCTTGCTGTACCCCAGAGTGCCTAGACCCTTCTGGTACATGAAGTACTCTCTCATCACCATGAGTGCACGCCCATCCCCTTACCTTATATCTTGTCTCTAAGCCAGGCTTGGGACTGACTACAATGTGCGTTCAGCTCGGTGAGCTGCTGGGATCAAAGTGAAGTTCCCAACTTTTGAAGTTGCAGGCTTGAGGGGCACACAGTGATTTAAAGTCGGGTCACCTGACTTAAAGGGGGGTGCTGATTGATTTAAAGCCAAGGCAGCTGACTTAAAGACTGCGTCCCTCAGCTGCAGGATGAGAACAACTTTGGGGGTGCACGGGTTCGCTCCAAGCCAGCGCTGCTGTTCAGGAAGAGCTTCCAGTAGCGCCTTAGTGCAGGGGGACTTGGTGCCTTGTCTTACCGCTGCCCTCAGAGGGGGGCCACCTGCTCTTCTGGAGGTGAATCAGGGAGGGGGAAGTGCAGAGTCCCAGCTGGAGTTGCGGCACCCCTTGTCTGATGGCAGGGAACGTGGGGCGGGGCTGTGTGGTGTCCTGGGGCTGGACTCACCAGGTCAACTCAGCCTCTCAGCCTCCTAACCTACCCACACACACCCCACAAGAGTTTCCCATAATAAGTAATTGCGCCTTAGGTTCTCGCTCTTCAAACTCATACCAAGGCTCCCAGTTCGCTTGATTCATCCAATTCCTCTGTGCTCTTTCTTCTATTAGATACAGTCCCAGAGGGAGGGGCTGGGGGATGGGACTGGAGGGACCCCGGCAGCACTGGCCTCAGCTGACTAAAGAGATCCGGGACCTGCGCTCTCACATATGTCCGAGGACCCTCAAGGCGGAATCGCGGGGGCCACTTAGAGGCAGTCCTTGCTGCCTCAAGTGAGTATGGATCACCGTCGGGTGGGGAGCACGCTGAGCCCTGAGAAGTACTGTTAGGAGGATGTGTTCCTCCCTCGGCTTCAAGGACGTGGGTGGACTTCAGGGCTCCAGTTTCCCTCCAGGCCTCCAGGTCTAACTTCATCCCAGCGGCCTTGCAGACCTGGCTTCCTGTCCCAGAACTTTCCAGACTCCAGGAAGAATACAGACTGCAGAGATGGTGCCTGAGGGCTCCCGCTTAAGAAGTGCTGCCCCTTGGGACCTAACAGTGGAGGGAGGAAGGGTGAAGGGGGTAGGGGGGTGGGGTAGGGAGGGGTGGCTGCCCTGGGTGACGTTGAGAGAGAAATATCGCCCCCCACACCCCCTGCCCCCTGCAACTCACCCATTGATGCCATACGATCTCAGGGCCTTTTAGTCAGAGATGCCTCTGCTTCTTTACTCCTGTGTTCAAAACTGTGCAAAACTAACTCTTCATCCTCTTGCTGCCTTGCCAGGACTTTTAAAGCACTGTTCTTTTGAAACACTCGTTCCCTAAACTGCAGTTTGGAGCTGTCCCAGCTATTTAAAAGTGTTCTCCTTAAACTGAGACTAAATCCTACTCTTTTGGAAAAACGACCTTCACTTCAGAGGAGATCGCCTTTTCTGCCCGTTCCTTCTACTTCCCTCTTAAGAACCCCTGTGCTCAAAGAGCTTGGCGATTTATTTTCTGCTTGATGTCAAAAAGAAACCTTCCTCATGTACCCCAAAAAGCTTTCCTTGAACATAGGTGTTTCAAAACCATGACAGTGTTTTGCAGTTAGTATACACTGGGTAGACGCCTAGCAATCCCTCCAAGAGCCAGAGGTGAGCGACACCTTTACTTATTTGATTGGATGCCCTTCAAGTTTAGGAAGGTCCCATTCTTATGCCCTGGATGGCTGTGGCTGTGATTAGGTAGCTTCTGATGATTTTATTTCCCTTACTGAGCTGCTGCTTCTAGGTTAAATTCATTTTATTACGTGTCCTTTTTTATTTTTTTTTTGCAGTACGCGGGCCTCTCACTGTCGTGGTCTCTCCCGTTGCGGAGCACAGGCTCCGGACGCACAGGCTCAGCGGCCATGGCTCATGGGCCTAACCGCTCCACGGCATGTGGCATTATCCCGGACCGGGGCACAAACCCGTGTCCCCCGCATCTGCAGGCGGACTCTTCAACCACTGTGCCACCAGGGAAGCCCTACCTGTCCAGTTTTAAAGAATGACTGACAAAGTCACTGTAATAGGTCAGGAGTCTGAGCTCAGGGTTGCTCAAAGGTACTCACAGGGAGGAAGGTGGATAAAAATAGGTGGGTAAAATAGGAGGGTTGGCAAGTACAGCTAGGACAACCGTGTTCACCGTGCATACTAATAAAGGCCAGAATCTCCTCATTTATCTCTGGTGGGAATTTCTGATGATTTCACAGGATCAAACTGAAATCATATTCAAACTAGGGGGCTTCCCTGATGGCACAGTGGTTGGGAATCCGCCTGCCAATGGAGGGGATGCAGGTTCGTGCCCCGGTCCGGGAAGATCCCACATGCCGCGGGGCGGCTGGGCCCGTGAGCCATGGCCACTGAACCTGCGCATCCGGAGCCTGTGCTCCACAGGGGGAGAGGTCACAACAGTGAGAAACCTGCGTACTGCAAAAAAAAAAAAAAATACAAACTAGGGGATTTCTCCTGAGCATAAAAGTAAGTATCCACGCCTCGCAGGAGTCGCTGCCGAGGAATAAAGAAGCAGATGTAGAGAACTGACTTGAGGACACATAGAGGGGGAAGGGTAAGCTGGGATTAAGTGAGAGAGTGGCATGGACATGTATACACTACCAAAGGTGAAATAGATAGCTAGTGGGAAGCAGCTGCATATAGCACAGGGAGATCAGCTCAGTGATTTGTGACCACCTAGAGGTGGGATAGGAAGGATGGGAGGGAGACGCAAGAGGGCGGGGATATGGGGATGTATGTATACGAATAGCTGACTCACTTTGTTATACAGCAGAAGCTAACACAACATGGTAAAACAATTATACTCCAATAAAGATGTTAACAACAACAACAAAACCCCCAAAAAACTAAGTCAGTCAAGCCAACGGAGACATTGTATGTGTTTACAGTTAGGAAATCCAGAAGAGAATCCTTTACTCTGTATGCAATGAATGGTCCATTTGAAAAGAAAAGAACTTTCTAAAATGTTGTTTTTCCATTTATTGTTCAGAACATTTTTATACCTCTGCATTTCTTACTATTTAAAGCCAAGTCACATGAGTTATAGGGAAGCAGCTGATTGATTTAAAGTTGGGTCATGTGATTTAAAAACCAGTGGCAGTTGATTGATTTAAATCCTGGTCATATGACATGAGGAGGGGGTGCTAAAAACTGCTTTTTCATCTCTGGCTCAGAATATCATATTTACCTTGGTTTTTCTTAAGATTTAGAAAACTTGAGCTGTCTCTCCTTGGAATCATCAGGAGAAAAATACAGTATTTCACGTTCATTCTTGAAACCAACTTCTCACGGTAAAGGTGTATTGACTAAAAGACCTTCCTTCAAGAGGTTCTAGACCTCTGTAGGACACTTCAGTGTAATTGGAGAAAAAAGCAGAATGAAGTCAGGCCAGCAGCTGCAGAGGGCAAGGCAGCCCCCAGGACTAGGGAAGGAGGAGGAGGAAGGGCTGAGAGTTGCAATTAGAGCAGATAACCTCCAGAGGGCGCAGAAGCACCGGCAGAGCCCACCTGCACTCCCACTTTGGCACTCCAGGATCAGAGTTGGGTTTGGAGATGGGGTTGTTGTAACCCCAAGGAGGTGAGCAGAGAGGAGGAGTTGATTACCGGTCTCCTCTGACTCTCTGGCCCACATTACCTGGCTTCACAGCGGGGACAGAGTTTTGCTTTCAGCAACTGATGGGGCACTTCCAGGCTGGTGTGGTTGCCCAGTGGCCTGACAGCCTGACAGGGTGACTGCAGTGTGACTGCCCTTTGTTTCTCCAGAATCTGTACATCAGGAGGTGCATGGCTGCGGGAACCCATTCACTGACCCTCCCCCCAAGGGGGATGGCACCTTTCCTGGCTGTACCCTATGATCACCAGGTACTTGAAATGAATGCAAGTTTTTTTTACTTCAAGGAAGAGCTCACATAACCCCTTCTGCCTCATAATGTGTGGGATTTACTATAATGGAAGGACGTTACAAAGAACAGGTAGAAAACTCACCTGTTGGTCTCCATGTAGGAGTTTATTTTGCATGCATCCCTCCTACATGAGTAGATAGCAGAGGTTTATTTTTGTTCCCGTGTGTGTAGTTGTGGCGGAGGATGTAGGTATGGTGATTTGAAGCCCTGAAGGAAATATTCTCAGAATTCTCAAGACTTCTCTTGATTGGAATCGAAAGAGACCTGGAAAAGGAGGAGGGAGAACGAACGACTGTTTCTCAGTAAATTCACCTTCTTGGTTGATCTGTCTTCTCATTTCTTTTAACTTCTATGTATGTCTAATGGAATAATGTAGAAAGGCTGATTTTTATGCTTTAAAAGATTTTACATCACAAAGAAACTAGAAGTGGCTAACAGAACTTATTCAAATCAATGTTACATAGAGACTTTGATATTAAATTTGTATACTAAAATGGGTTAATCCAAATTTTGTCTTTCTTTTTGAGTGAATATTTGTAACATATTTTTGTAGCTAATAATTTATGCTAGATAACACAAAATTGTGAGAATGGGTACCATTTTTCACCACTTAAATGATTTCTTTTAAATGAATAGATCGTACACTTTAAATGCCAATGTTGTGTCTTACATGTTGTTTTTTAATTCCTTGATTTCCAAAATTTGTGTTTATTTAATTGATTTCTTTCTAATAATCTCCTCTTTATTGTTTCTTACTTTATATTTTATTAATCTATAGTTAATTTACATTATTATATTAGTTTCAGAAGTATAACATAGTGATTCATAAATGTTTAGGTTGTTCTCCATTTATATTTATTATAAAAGAGTGGCTCTATCCCCCATGCTATACAGTACATCACTGTAGATTATTGATTTTATACATAGTGGATTCTTCCTCAGAATCTCCTACCACTATTTTGCTCCTCCACCCTGTCTCTCCCTGCTGGTAACCACTAGTCTGTTCTTTAATCTGGGAGTCTGTTTTGTTGTTGTTGTTGTTGTATTCAATTTTTTAGATGCCACGTGTAAGTGATGACCTACCAGGCTTGTTTTCTCTGCGGCTTATTTTACTAAGCATAATACCCTCCAAGTCCATCCATGTTCTTGCAAATGGCAAAATTTCATCTTTTGCTGAAGTCATCATAGAAAATCTTTTTTATCCCCTAACTTATTGATGAAGACTTAGTTTGACTCTATATCTTGGCTATGGCAAATAACACTGTTATGAACATTGGTGTGCAGTTATTGTTTTGAAATAGTGGTTTTGTTTTCTTCTGATATACCCAAGAGTGAAATTGCTGGATATTATGGTAGTTCTATTTTTAATTTGTTGTGGAACCTCCATTCTGCTTTCCACAGTAGCTGCACTACTTCACATTCACATCAAGAGTGTACAAGAGTTTCCCTTTCTCCACATCCTCACTAACCTTTCTTATTTGTGACCTTTTTGATGACAGCCATTCTGACAAGCCTGAGGTGATATATCTCATTGTTTTGATTTGCATTTTATTGCCGGATTAGCTATGTTTAGCATCTTTGTGAGTTCTGGCTGTCTATCTGTATTTTTTCCTTGGAAAAATGACTATTAAGGTCTTCTCATGTTTTTAAAAATGATTTTGTGTGTTGTTCTGATATTGAGTTTTATGTGCTGTTTCTGTAGTTTAGATATGAACCCTTGCTTGGTCATCATTTTGGTGTTAACCTCTTATCATGTGCAAATATTGTCTCTCCTTCAGCAGGTGGTCTTTTCATTTTGTCTTTGGTTTACTTTGCTGTGGAAAATCTTTTAAGTTTAGTGAAGTCCCATTTGTTTATTTTTGCTTTTGTTTCATTTGCCTTTGTAGACTGAACCCAAAACTGTTGCTATCATTTATGTTGAAGAATGTTCTGTATTTTCCTCTAGGGGTTTTATGGTCCTATATTTAAGTATTTATTCAGTTTTGCATTGATTTTTTATATGGTGTGCCAAAATACTGTAATTTTATTCTTTTCCATGTAGCTGACCAGTTTTCTGAGTACCACTTATTGAAGAGACAGTTTTTTCTCCATATTGCCTGCTTTGTCATAAATCAGTTAAATATACGTGTGTGGGCTTCTTTCTGGGATCTCTATTCTATTCCAGTGATCTTTGTGTCTGTTTTTGCTCCAGTCCAGTTCTCTTTGATTACTGTCGCTTTGTAGTATAATCTGAAGTCAAGGTGCGTGATGCTTCCAGCTGTGTTCTTTCTCCACATTGTTTGGCTATTTGGGGTCTTTGTGTTTCTATACAAATTTTAAAATTACTTTTTTAAGTTCTGTGAAAATGCTTTGGTATTCTGGTAGGGATTGCATTAAATCTGTAGGTTGCCTTTGGTCGTATGGTTATTTTAATAGTATTAATTCTTCCAGTCCATGCACCTGCTATATTTTCCCATCTTTTTCTGTTGCCTTCAACTTCTTTCACCAGTGGCTGATAGATTTCTGAATACATGTCTTTTACCTGCCTAGGGGTGTTTGTTCCTAAGTATCTTATTCTTTTTGGTGCGATTACATATGGTATTGTTTTCTTAATTTTTTTCTTTCTGGCAGATTTGAGTTTTGTTTTTTCTTCCTTTTCTAATTCCTTCAGGTGTAATGTTAGGTTGTCTATTTGATATTTTTCTTGTTTCCTAAGAATAAGCTTGTATCACTATAACTTCCCCCTGTGAACTGCGTTGGCTGTGTCCCATAGATTTTGTATCATTGTGTGTTCATTTTCATTTGTCTTGGGTATTTTTAGAATCCCTCTTTAATTTCTTCAGTGTTCCCTTCTTCCCCTTTTATTCCCTTCATCTGTGATGTGAGGACTATCTTTAATGTTATGTTTGGATTTCTTTCAGTTTTGTGTGTGTGTGTGATTATTTAAGCTGCTGAGCTCTTAATTTCACATGGACACTAACAACCCTGCACTGTTACTCTGCTCCCCCACAGTCACTGAATTTGACCTTATATTTTACATCTGCTTGTTTTGTGTGTCCCTGAACTTCTTATTGTGAATATAGATGACTTTATTACTGTTTTCTTTCATCCTTCCCATTAGCTATGTACATGGTTGATTTACTGCCTTTGTTGAATGTTTGTCTTATCCAATGAGGTTTTTCCTTTATTAAGTTTCCTTTCCTAATTTTTATGTTTCAGTCGTGGCCTTTCCTTTTTCACTGAGAAAAGCCCCTTTAAGATTGCTCATAAACCTGGTTTGGCGTTGCTGAGCTCTTTAAGTTTTGCTTCTCTGTAAAACTTTAGATCTCACCATCAGATCTGAAGGAGAGCCTTGCTGGGTAGAGTATTTTTGGTTATAGGCTTTTCCTTTTCATGACTTTAAATATACCATGTCACTCCTTTCTGGCATGCAGAGGTTATCCTGAAAAGTCAGCTGATAACTTTATGCAAGTTCCCATGTTTGTAACTTGTCGCTTTTCCTTTGCTCCTTTTAATAGTGTCTTTTTATCTTTATTTTTTTGCCATTTTAATTACAATGAGTCTTGGTGTGGTCCTCTTTGGGTTGATCCTGTTTTGCCCTTACTGTGTGTACTGGACTTTGTTGTCTGTTTTCTTTCCCAGGTTATGGAAGTTTTCAGCTCTTATGTCTTCAGGTATGTTCTACACTGCTTTCTCTTTCCTTTTTTGTTTCTGGGACCAGTATAATGCAAATATTAGTACACTTGATGTTGTTTCCCAAGTCTGTTCAACTTTCCTTATTTCACTTTAATCTATTGTTTTACCGTTCATCTTCAGTGATTGCCAGTACTCTGTCCTTCAGTTTTCTGATTCATTCCTCTGTATCATTTAGTCTACAGTATTTTCCTTTTAGTATATTTTTCATTTCAGTTATTGTATTCCTCATCTCTGTTTTGTTTTTCTTTAATGGTCTAACTCTTTTAAAAAAATTCTAACTTCTTGCTCTGGTCGTCCATTCTTCTCCTGAGTTGTTTGATCATCTTTATAGTCATTACCTTGAACTGTTTGTTGAGGAGATTGGCTATCTCCACTTCACTTGGATCTTCTTCTGAGTTCTTATCTCGTTCCTTCATTTGGATTGTGTTTCTGCGTCACCTCATTTTACTTAACTTGCTGTTTTTATTGCTATGTATGTAGTAGGCTCGTTACATTTCCTGACGTTGGAGAAGTGGCCTTTTGTAGGAGAGGTCCTATGTGTCCCAGCAGCCCACTGCCCCTGGTCACTAGAACTATATGTTCAAGGTGTACCCCCTATGTGGGCTGCTTGGGCTCTTCTGTTGTGGTGGACTGACTACTGGGGGTCGTCTGGTAGCCTTGGCTACCCCAGAGTGCATGTTTGCCAGACTCTGCCTAGTATGGAAGCTGTCTGTGCTGCTTGGTAAGGCTAAATCATAAGGCAGCTGGCTGTACAACTCTGGGGGACACCAAATCTAGTGCTGGATCACTTATGGGTTGAACTGCAGTCCAGGTGATTTCAGGGCTAGTGCCCAGTCACTGGTCCTGGGGCTATGCTGGCTACTGGGAGGAAGACACAGGTCCTGAGCTCTGGCTGCAGGGCCCAGGAGTCACAGAGTTGGTGTTGGATCACTGTCCCTGACACAGCTATCTGCAGGGTCTGGGGTATCCCTAATCTTGTATTGGCATTCTGATGGGCAGGGTCAGGACCCAGCTGAGTCCATGACTGCTTCTGGCCTGCAAGTGAATGTTCTGGTCACACACGCTGCTGGAATGTGGTATTCCTGGAGCTGGTGTGTGCCTGTTGGTGTATGAGGCTGATCCCACTGCTAGAGCAGGTTTGCTGTTGGGTAGGTCCAAGCTCCATGCAGTCCCTATGCAGTAATCACCTGCTGACGGTGAGGCTGATTCCAAGGTCAGAGCAGTTAACCTGGTGATCCTGTGGAGCATATTTTAGAAAGGGAGAGGGTAGAGATGGAAACACCAGTCAGAAGACAGTTATACCCATCCAGATGAAATGAGAGACTAAGCTGGAATCAATGGAAAAAAGATAGTCAGCTATCATCAAAAGTAGGTATTTTTGAATAAAAGTCAATATGATAGAAAGTGTAATCCTGAATTAACATTACATATTAATGATAGGAATAACTTCCTTTCAAGTTGTGTGAAAGGGTATCTTTTATTTCTTCTGGTAATGAATTGGCCTAGAAAAACAGAACTATACTGGGAAATTTGTAAATATAAGAATATTCCTTTTAATATTAGAAATTATAATGATATATAGAGATAAAAACTTTGAGCTCATAATCTAGAATTTGATAAGACCACAAAAGTTGGAATCTAATCAATGCCTCTGCTCTCAGGAAAGATTACCTCCAAAATCTATAAAGATCTATAGTTGTATATTTAATTTATGAAGATCCTGAAGGTGAGACTCTTAAGAGAGGTGAAGGCAGGGTTAGGGGCTCTGGAAGGTTCAAATAGTAATTCGTAAGGTTTGGAGATTAGAACAAAGCTTCTTATTTATTATTATCATTCTAACTTCTACTAGTTATTCCTACTAATTAGATATCTAATAGCTAATTGAGGCAATATTTTCCTTTTACATTTCCTAGAGATTTATCCTACAATAAAATATAGACTATCGAAAGACGTACATGTGAACCACTACCTTTTTTGCAGTTTATGTAAGTTACAAATATAACTTCATTATATTTGGAATTTTTATAAAGCTTAATTTTTTATAAGATGAGTTTTTACTCAATTTGAAATAAGAATAAATTACTACTAAAATTATGTAGCAAATCCTTTTTGTCTCTAGCAAAGATTAGTGTGAGAATTATTACACAGATCAGAGGAATCTTTATGGAGCAGTGGTTCTCAACCAGGGTGATTTTTGCACTCAGGTGACATTTGGTAGTGTCTGGAGATATTTTTCCTTGTCAGAACTGTATATGCTCCTGGCATCTAGTGAACAGAGGTCAGAGATGCTACTAAACACCCAACTGTTCAGGGAAGCCTCCCACAGCAAAGAATTATCCAGCCAAAAATGCCAAGAGTGCTGCCTTTCTAGGGAAATAAAGATCACTTAACACAAGTATTTAATGAACATTTACTATTTTCTATCTAATGCACCACATATATAATCATGAAAGTATAAATCATAATATCTTCCACAGTGAGATTTCTTTACAGTATGGAGGGAGTAGTGATGTTATGTTTCATCATATATAAATTAGAATTATTGCCGAAGGATAAATGTTCTGAAAGAATATATATTTTTATTCTTCTTTTGCTTCTGTCTTTTTTTGTAGAAATCTTGGTTGCAATTTACTTACAGAACTGAGCTTTGGAACATCCAGGCCTGGCATGGAATGCAGTTTTTCCACAAGTAGTAAGTGAAAGAGAAGATGAATACATGTAAAAAACTGTGTATAAAAACATCATGCAGTTATTGGTTAGCTGGGTGTAAGACCAGTATGAATTCTGGAAAACATGTCTTGAGAGCCATTTATTTTATTTTTTCAAATGAGGAAACTAAGGAACAAAGAGGCCAAGAGACTTGTTTAACTCATATATGAAACCCTCTGCTTTCCATAGTACTGATCTTTGGCACGGGCAATAAAAGGCACCAAGCAAAAACACTCAAATTAGCATTGTCATGGAATCCCACTGATGCCTCTCCAATATGCGAATAGTCCATGAAGTTACACTTTTCAATTTAACTTTGAATCCTCTTCATGTGCAATGTTCCAAACTGCTTAAAATGTATGCAACACAGAGCTGCAAAGAACTAAGTTTAGCACCGAATTCTTCAGAGAGAAAAAGCTGTGCGTGCTTCCCCAACCATTATTAGCTCTTTTAAATGGTAAAGCAGAAAGAATTCCTGAAGGCACACCACATGGCTCTCCCCAGCCAACCAGAACATTATTTTTCAAAAAGCATATATCTCTGAAGTGAGTTATCTGTGGCCAATAGGAACCTTTGAGGTATGGAAAAAGATGTTGTTTGTGTTCAGCTGTAGTGTGAAAAATATAAAGAAAATACATTGCTGTAGCCTAATACAATATACTTTCTTTGCTGACTACTCTTCAATAGGAAGTGTGGGTTGTACACCCCTTCAGCTCAAAACTTCTGTGATTTCTCTTGACACAAGGAAATGATAGTGGGTACGTTCAGTGGCCCGAAGGTGATTTCAGACTCAAGGTAAAAAAGAGCTCTTCTACACCTGACTTTGGAAACGACTCTCTTACCTGTCTTGTGGTTCAGAAATCCAGTTTCACACAGTTCACACATTTTGGGTGAATGAAGGTGTTGAGGCTGTGTCTGGAGCTGGATTAGCAATTCCTGCAGATGCCTATCTTTAGCGCCCTCCTTCCTTTCCCTTGTTAGTTTGCTGATGCCTACCTTGGGGAGATAGCACCAAGGGTCAGTTTTTCTTTTCCAGCGCACTGGAGAGCAGGCTGAGGGGGTCCCTTCACCAGGAGGTTTTAGTAGCGACAGTACAACGTCTTAAACTCACCACCTTTCCTAAACATCCTATAACAGCAAGAGTTCCTTATAAGAATCAGAGTTTCACTGTAGTTATGTAGGCAACACGGGAAAATACATTGTGGTAATAAATAAATCAATCACAGTTTAAAAATTAATGAATTCATTCAAAAACGTTCACTGAGTGCCATGCCCACTGTGTGTCAGCACGGTACTAAGTGCTGGGGATACAAAGACGCGTAGGACAGGGACTTTCTCCCCAAGAAACTTTCATACTGGAAGCAGAAAGATGGATGTTGATGGCAAAACATATATGAGAGCTATTCGAGCATCTATGCAGCAGAGTAACAAGGTGTGGGACGGGGGTGATGAAGTAGAAAATGCGTGGTAGGTTAGAAAAGATTTGTAATGGAAGAGGCACCAACTTGTTCCTTTTGAATTTGTATTCCTCTTAAATGACAGAAAGAGGTAGTGAAAGAATTAGATCTATCTGATGTTGTAAATAAATTAGTACTGTACTCCTAAAACTCGTTCACAGTTACTTTCAAAAGATTGTCACAGGGCTTCCCTGGTGGCGCAGTGGGTGGGAGTCCGCCTGCCGTCGCAGGGGACACGGGTTCATGCCCCAGTCCGGGAAGATCCTACAGGCCGTGGAGCAGCTAGGCCCGTGAGCCATGGCTGCTGAGCCTCTGCGTCCGGAGCCTGTGCTCCGCAACGGTAGAGGCCACAACGGTGAGAGGCCCGCGTACAGCAAAAGAAAAGAAAAAAAAAAAAAAAGATTGTCACAGTATAGTAAGTCTTTGTTTTGGGATAAGTCCTTCTAATAGACATAGCTAATTTGCTTCAGGAAGCATTTGCCATGGTGAGATATAAACTTTATTGCATCTCTTTCCAAAGGCAAGCCACCAAGGGAAGATGTCACCCTCGAGTTAAGTCATTTTACTACCTATAATGACATATTACTGGGGTGTTTATAATTTGCCTGTATTAAATAAGTTTGGAAAAGGGCCCCAGCTGAGGTGGATTCACCATGAATTCAATGAAGCTTAGGCTTCAGGGCTCCTCACTTGCAGAGGTCCCTTCCAAGGTCTTGAGAGGGGTGCTAGCGATTTTTGTATTCATAATTTTGCATGTTTTTATTAGATAGGATTTTCCAAAGTAGGTGAGCTTCAGGCCCCACAAAACCTTGATTCATCTGCAGGTTTCAGGTAATTATATAAGTCAGTAGGTTTCTTGAATGAAGCCTCTATGTTATTGACAAACATCAGGTGAAGTAGTTAGCAGTGTGGTAGTCTATTTTAAATCCAAAATCAACCTCAAAAATGAGCCAAGAGCCTATTAATTAATAAAGTACCACTTTTTGAAAGCTGGTAGTAATCATATCTCTTTCCGATAAAATCAGGAATGAAATATATTATGGAAAACCAGCATTGGTTGATAATCCTAAATGTTAAGTATACTTTTTTTTCTGACCATAAATTGTTTCTCCTTCATTCACCTATGAAGGTCCAGACTGATGGCTTATTTTTAAAAATTCTTTTAGTCACTTCATTGGTTCTAACAATACAAGCTCCATGATTTTAGAAACTGTGGGACTGTTCAATGTAGAAAGGCTATATAACTTAACCAGACAGAGCACATTTACATGCTGCCTTCTCTGGGATACATTAATATGGTACCAAGGGCTTCCCTGGTGGTGCAGTGGTTGAGAGTCCGCATGCCGATGCGGGGGACGCGGGTTCATGCCCCAGTCCGGGAGGATCCCGCATGCCTCGGAGCTGCTGGGCCCGTGGGCTATGGTCGCTGGGCCTGCGTGTCCGGAGCCTGTGCTCTGCAGCGGGAGAGGCCGCAACAGTGAGAGGCCCGTGTACCGCAAAAAAAAAAAAAAAAAAGTAAAAAAAAAAAGTAAAAGTAATATGGTACCAGGAACATAAGCACTAAGAGAGAATAAGGGGAAAATCAAAGCCTTATCCCTATTGAATTATTTACCTCATTGTTGAGAATATCAGTAAGGGAGGAGTGGCCACACTCTGAAGGCAAATTGAGCCCTAATGCTCCCCCAGTCAGCTAGCGCTGGTTTCCTTTAGATAGCTATGTACACACAAAAGTTTACACACTTCAGGGTGCTGTCATCACTTTTTGCTGTGTACTAGAATCCTGGCACCTTCTCAGATTAGGAAAAGCATTAACGCTAAAAACAAAAATAACTTGGGTCTGCCCTTTGGGGTGATTCAGGGTGGCTGTTTTATTTGTAGTAGTTCAAAATTTTGAGATTGTCACACCTAGCAACTACTATGCTTTTCTTCTCCCAAGTGCCTCTTATTCTTTACACCTGTAGTATTTTCTTCCATTCTATATGTTTTTTCACTTGTTTGATAGTGTTCTTTGAAGCACAAACTTTTTAAGTTTTATAAAATCCAATTCATCTATTTTTTCTTTGGTTGTTTGTACTTCTGGTATCATAGCTAAGAAACTATTGTCTAATGCAAGGTCATAAAGATTTACTCTTGTGTTTTCTTCTACGAGTTTTATAGCCTTAGCTCTTATATTTGGATATTTGATCCATTGGGAGTTTATTTTCATATATGGTGTGAAATGTAGGAGTCCAGCTTCATTATATTGTGTGGGGATGTACGGTTGTCCCAGTATCATTTGAAAAGACTGTTCTTTCCACATTGAATTGTTTTGGTACGCTTGTTGAAAATCAATAGACCATAAATATGAGGGTTTATTTCTATAATGTCTATTCTGTTCCATTGATTTACATGTCTGTTCTTATTCCAGTACCACACTGTGATTGCAGTAGCTTTGAACTGAGTATTGAAACCAGGATGTGTGAGTCCCTCACTTTGTTCTTTACCAACATTGTTTTGGTTATTCTGTTTCCTTGAATTGCCTTATGAATTTTAGAATTAGCTTGGCAATATCTGGAAAGATATCAGCTGAGATTTTGATAGGAATTTCAATGGAACCAGAAGTCGATTTGGGAAGTAGTGACATTTTAATAAGATTATCTTCCAGTCCATGAATCCGGCATGTCTTTATATTTATTTAGGTCTTCTTCAATTTCTTTCAACAGCTTTGTACATTTCACAGTGAATCTTGCCCTTACTTGGTTAAATTTTTCCCTAAGTATTTTATTTCTTTTGGTGCTGTTACAGATGGAATTGTTTTCTTAATTTCATTTTTGGATTACTCATTGCTGGTGTGTAGAAATAATATTTATCTTATATCCTACAACCTTGATGAATTCTTTTATTAATGCTAACAGTTATTTTCGTAGATTCCCAGGAATATGTCTTGTGGTCTTCCAGTTTCCCAGGAATACATTGGCACATTTCAAAGTCTCTGTGGACATCTCATTCCTCAGCTTTTCTTTTTAAGCTTTTTGTTTGGGCTGTTTATTGCCCCAAACTGTTATCCATCGCCTCATGCAACCGCCATGTTAAAATATTTCTTGAAAATGTTTTCCAGAAATGCAACCTGAGTAACGACTTTTCTCACTAGACAGCTCTCAGTCAGGTCAAAGGGCAAGCCTTTCAAGTGATGTCTTCCAGGGGACCACCAGACATGTTAAACAATGACAGTTCTTTGGGAATGAGGCTTTGAAGGACCTCCCAGTCCATGCTGCTCCTTCTGGTACCAGGGATGTGCGCTGTTTTTCAAGGCTACCACTGGCATGGAGAGCAAAGGTCAAGGACAAGTTCAAGCAACACAGATCTCATTGTTCTTACAGAAATTAATTTGTTTTCCTTGAATAAATTGCTCCCCAATGTGCAGTAAGCCTGTTGGTTAAATTTCCAGAGTTCCGACGAAGTTGATTCTGACCATTTTTGCCAGTGTTGTTGTTGTTGCTGTTGTTACTGGTATTGTTGCTTCTATGGAGGGATGAATTTTCAGATGCCCTTCCTCCATCATTTTTACTGATTTTCCTGCAATATTTTTTAAAAGTCTCTAAAGTCTCAATGACCATAGGCTAATTAAATATTTGTCATGGGAGATGATTAAGGAAAAAATAAATTAAAAGATAAATACTAACTAAAAAGAGAAAATAGAATTCTCATAGAGGCTTTGCCGGATGGGTAGATGAAGTTTGAAAAGGTATTTCTATATTTAGTGCTCTGAAAATTAAGGTTAAATTAACAGATGTTCAACACACCCCCACTTTTTTTTTCAGGTTAAACACAGGCTTTACGTCAGAACTGAGTTCAAATTCCAGCTCTGCTTCTTACTAGCTTGATGACTTAGGACAAGTTATGTAACTTCTCTGTGCCTCAGTTTCCTCATTTGTACAGTGGGGTAATATATCTATCACATAAGGTTACTGTGAGGATTGACTGTTAAATGCTGATCACAGATGCCTGGCAACACAAAAGATATTAGTTTTGATAATTATCTTTATAATATTCTCCAAAAATACGCTAATAATTCTTGAGTAGATTTAACCTAAAGTTAGATATTCTTTTCTTTCTTCCTGTTTATTTTGGTCTTTTTTCCCCTATTTGTTTTAAAGAACTAAGAAGAAAAAAAAAAAAAAGAACTAAGAAGAAAATCTATTCGAGCATTTTGGAATAAAATTTTGTTTCCCCAAATTAATTCGTTTATTTTATTGATATATAAAGAAAATGTTATTTATTTATTCAGCAAACATTTATTAAACACCTAGTAAATATTAGGCACTGTGTCAGGCACAGGAATAATAATGACAATAAAGTGTGGTCCCTGCTCTCAAGTTGCTCACAATCTAGGGGACTGACAAGTAAACAGGTTATTACATACACAGTAACAAAGGCTATGATAGAAGAATACACATGGTACTATGTGATGGAAGTATGGGTTTCACCAGTTCCTGTTGGATTTATCTTTCCTTCTTTTGCTCCAGAACCAAGGAATTAGCCTTATTTTTGCCTTTAACTGGGTAGTTTAAATCATGAAATTTTAAAAAATTTGTAGAGATGAAAGAAAAACACCTTGAATTATGGAGGACACTAGAAATAGTATTTTTTTACAGAGCAAGGGCTTCCTACCAGCATAGTTACTTTGAGGGTTTTTAAACTGAAAAGTTCTTTGGCATATTTTTTCCTTGCTAGCTACTTTTTTTTCTATTTTGTTGTTTGTTTCTCTTCTCCACTTTATCATCTAGAGACCTGGGTGGTTCACAATGAAAGAGTGTTTTACAGATTCTTAGAGTGATTTATAGGTAAAGAAAGAAAATGATTTTTTTTAACCTTCAAGTTTCATACCAGAAAAAATGAATATAATCTTTCATGGAAAATGCAGATTTTAATTCCATTCCATTTTTCAGAATTCTCAATCGTAATCCTTTGACAACAGTTAAAGATTCTTATCTTGTTAAATTGCCAGCATTAAAATATTTGTAAGTATTGCAACAGTTTCATGGCTCATGAAATAATTTCTGCTCTTTTTTGCTTTCGTCAAATATTGAGTACTTTGGCTGAAATGTCATAATTTAGATTTTAACTGGGTTATTGAAAATAAGAGTTATTGGCAAAGAAGAGGATTAAGAAAGAATATATATGGGTAAGACAGCCAGCAGAGAATGAGAACAGTGTTGAAGAACACATATAGTTATGGAAGATGTAGATGCATGTAGGAATATTATTTATCCCAGAAAGCAAAAAGGAATAAGGAGTACATTATTTTTTTAAAAAAGAATGATCAAAGAGGTAGATGCAATTGAAAATGAGAAGTTCGGATAATAAAAAATGATTGTGCTGTTCAGCACCATGGTCATTCATTTGATGATGCAAATTTAAATTTCTTGAATAAGAGCTCTTTGGAATTATCATCTATGGCAAGTAGAAGCCAGAATTGAAGTAATCACATGTTAAGTATCTTTTTATGTTTAGAATTTTTGTCTTTGGGTTTTATATCATGCATATTTGGGCTTCTCCTTCAGAGACATGGGAACAACACAAATGTCACTTAACAACTATTGAAAGCATCCTCATGATGACCCTTGAATTGGAAAAACTGTAAATTGATTTTTCTTACATTTATTTTCACTCAGTTGTTTCTCTTTTAGTTTTCTTTTATTATTTTCTTAAGTCAGGTTTATTTATGTATAATTTTCATTTAACAAAATTCACTATTTGTAAATATACATTGTGATGTGTTTTGACAAACGTATAATTCTGTAGCCACCACCATATTTGAGGTAAAGAAACCTTCTGAACTCCCAAAAGACCCCTCATGTCCCTTTGTAGTCAATCCACCCTCCTCCCACTACCAGACCCTGGTAACCAACAATCTGATTTTTGTCCATATAATGTTGTCTTTTCCAGAATATCTTATAACTGAAATCATGTGGTATGTAGCCATTTGTTTTTGGCTTCTTTCACTTTTTGGAATCTCTTTGGAGATTCATGTGTTTTGTTGCACCTGTCAGTATTTCATTCCTTTTTATTGCTGAGTAGTATTCTAGTTGTGTGGATACACAGTTTGTTTACACATTCATCGTTTGATGAACATTTGAGTTTTTCCTAGTTTTCTGGCTATTATGAATAAAGCCTCTGAAAACATTCACGTGTGTGGGAACATATGTTTTGTGCGAGCATATGTTTTCATTTCTTTGGGGTAAAATACCTAAGTGTGGGATTGCTTCATCATATGCTAAGTGCATATTTAACTTTTTAAGAAACTGCTGAACTGTCTTCTAAAGTGCCTGTGCCATTTTGCTTTCCCACTAGCAGTTTATGAGAGTTGCAGTTGATCCACATCGTCACCTGATCATTATATTTGTTTTTAAAAAAAATTTAGCCTTTCTAGTAGGTGTGTAGTTCCATCTCGTGGTGTTTGCCACATTTTGCATTTCTGTAATAGCTGATGATGTTGAGTATCTATTCATGTGCAAATATCTTTTAAAATAAAGTGTCTGTTAAAGTCCATTTTTAATTGGATATTTGTATAGAGTTTTAAGAGTGCTTTATATAAAAAGCAATGGAAAAAGTCCTTTCTCTCAGATATGTGTTTAGTAAATATCTTCTCCCAGATTGTGACTTATCTTCATTGTATTAAAGTGTCTCTGAAGACCAGAAGTTTTAAATGTTTGATGAACTCTAATTTAGCAATTTTTTTTCGTATTTATTTAATTTATTTATTTGGTTGTGCTGGGTCTTAGTTGCAGCAGATGGACTCCTTAGTTGCGGCTAATGGGCTTCTTAGCTGTGGCATGTGAACTCTTAGTTGCGGCATGCCTGTGGGAATTAGTTCCCTGACCAGGGATCGAACCTGGGCCCCCTGCATTGGGAACTTGGAGTCTTAACCACCAGGGATTCCCTTAGCAATTTTTCTTAGATGGTTTGTGCTTTTCTGTGTCTTATCTAAGAAATCTTTTTCTGAGACCCCATTGTGTGACCCAAAATCACAGAGATTTTCTCCTGTGTTTTCTTCTGGAAGTTGTATAGTTCCATTTAGGTCTATGATTCATTTTGAGTTAATTTTCATGTATTTTTTGAGGGAAGGGTCAAGTTTCTTTTTTTGCCATTAAAAAAAAACTATTTCTGTAGGACCCTATTGTGACATTTTATTACACAACTTACTGCACCTTAAATTGTGCCATCCCCCCTCCAGTATGGCAAACTAATAGAAACTTTCTGTTATGCCAAGGCTAGTTGAGGGTATTGCATGAGATTAGTATGTGGAAAGAACCCTGCATTTAGCAGTCGGTTCCAACCGTCTTTATCAGGTCAGCTGACAAATGACTGTCTTCACCACGCCATCACACATCGGTCACTGCTCTAGCCTCATCTTCCTCAGCCTCCAACAGCATCTGCCACAATTGTGATCCCTCTCTTGTCAGTAAGATGCCTTCCTCTCTGGATATTAAAAATTATTTCCCAGGGCTTCCCTGGTGGCGCAGTGGTTGAGAGTCTGCCTGCCGATGCAGGGGACGCAGGTTCGTGCCGCGGTCCGGCAAGATCCCACATGCCGTTGAGTGGCTGGACCCGTGAGCCATGGGCGCTGGGCCTGCGCCTCCAGAGCCTGTAGTCCCCAACGGGAGAGGCCACAACAGTGAGAGGCCCGCGTACCGCACAAAAAAAAAAAAAAAAAAAAAAAATTCCCTATGTAACTACAATACTGTTAACACACAGTATTGAAGAAATTAAATTCCTGCACAATAATATTACCTAATAAATAGTTGCTATTCAATTTTCCCCAGTTGTGTCTCTCATATAATATCATGTCTTTTAACATCTTTTTGAGGTATAATTGACATACAGTAATTCACACACACACATACATACACACCATGAAGACATCACCAAAATCAAAATGTCTATCACCTCAGAAAGTTTCTTAACGTTTCTTTGTAATTATTGCTTCCTATCGTTCCTTGCCCTTTCCAATCGCCATGCAACCATTGATCTGCTTTCTGTTTGCATTTTCTAGAATTTTATGTAAATGAAATCATGCAGTGTATACTTTTTTCTAACTGGCTTCTAAGATCAACGTGATTATTTTAATCTTCATCCATATTGTTGTATATATCAGTAATTCATTTCTGTTTATTGCTGAATAGTATTCCATTATGTGGATGTACCCCAATTAATCTATTCACCATTGATGGACATGTGAGTTGTTTCAGTCTTTGTTTATTACAGATAAAGTTGCTATGAATATTTGTGTACAAGTCTTTGTATGGATGTATACTTCCATTTCTCTTGGGTAAATACCTGCAAGTAGAATGGCTGGATCACTGGTAAGTGTATGTTTAAGTTTTTAAAAAATACCTATTTTCCATAGTGGTTTGATCATTTTACATCTCTACCAGCAGTGTATGAGAGTTGCATCTTCTTCATGTTGCAGCCAACACTTGCTATGCTCAGTATTTTTAATTTTAGATAGTTTAATAGGTGTGTAATTTTTTCTCACTCTAGCATCCCTAACGATTAATCTTGTCAAGCATCTTTTCGTATGCTTATTTTCCATATGTATATCTTTGAATCTTTTATCTATATTTTTCTGGAGTTTTGTGAGTTCTTTATATATTCTTAAAATTAGTCCTTTATCCAATGTGTAAGTTGCTAAGTATTTTCTCCCATTCTGGGACTCATCTTCTCATTCTCTCCGTAGTGTCTTTTGCAGGGCAGAAATTCTTAATTTTGATGGTGGCTAATTTATCTATTTTTTTTCTTTTATGGATTACGCTTTTGGTGTTGTATCTAAGAAATCTTGCCTAACTCAAGGTCATAAAATTTTTCACTTGTTTTGCTCTAGAAGTTTTATAGTTTTGTGTTGCACATTTAGATCTTTGAACCAATTTGAGTTTATTTCTGTATATGGTATCGATGGAAGTTTTTTTTCTTTTGCACCTGGATATTCAATTGTTCCAGCATCATTTGGTGAAAAGACTATCGTTTCTCCTCTCAAATGCCTTTGAACGTGAAAGTCAGTTGTCCACATCTCTGTACTTCTGAACTTTCTATTCTGTTCCTTTGATTTTTTGTGTATCTTTACACTACTATCACCTTGTCTTGGAAGTGTAGCTTCATAAGCCTTGAAATCAGTTGCTGTTAGTTCTTCAACTTTGTTCATTTTCAACATTGTTTTAGTTATTTTAAATTTTATTTCCATATGAATTTTAGAATTAGCTTGTCAATTTCTATAGAAAAGCCTACTTGGATTTTGATCTATAAATCAGTTTGGGGAAAATTGATGTCTTAACAACAGTGAATCTTCTGATCCATGAATACATTTTATCTCTCCATTTATTTAGGTCTTCCTTAATTTCCCCCAGCAATAGTTTTCAGTTTTCAGTGTGCAAGTCTTTTACATCTTTTTTCAGATTTATTTAAGTATTTTATATGTTTGATTCTATTATAAGTAGTATTTAAAACCTTTGATCTCTGATTGTTGGTTGAGATAAATTAATCTTTTTGTATGTTGATCTTGTACCCTGCAAACTTGATAAACTCATTTATTAGTTCCAGTAGCAATTTTGTAGATTCTGTCAGGTTTTCTACATAATCATGTTATCTGCAAATAAAGTAGTTCTACTTCTTCCTTTCCATTCTGAATATCTCTTTTTTTTTGTTTCCCTATTGCACTGGCTAGAACCTTCAGTGCAATGTCAAATAGAAGTAATGTGAGTAGACATCCTTGCTTTTGTCCTGATCCTGGAGTTGTGCCTCACGGGCTCTAGAGCACAGGCCCAGTAGTTGTGGCACAAGGGCTTAGTTGCTCTGCGGCACGTGGGATCTTCGCGGAGAAGGATCGAACCCATGTCCCCTGCGTTGGCACCCAGACTCTTAACCAGTGTGCCAACAAGGAAGTCCCGAGCTGACAAACTTTTGTCAGATGTAAGATAAAGGAGGCTTCATCATCATCACTCTCAAACTGCCTATTAAGAACTCCCTTCAGATTCCAGAAAATGGGTAAATATTCTTTAGTGCATTGTAGAAACCTTATTTCATATTAACTTGCCATCCAAATTTACTTCCGCAGAATTAACATTTCATTATGTTAAGGACCTTTACAATTCCTCTGAATAAGGGAGTGAGGCTTAGACTTCCCAGACCTTTCCCTTTATAATTGTGTGTCTTCTCTGATTGGCTTCTTGCTCTGGCTACTTCCTACTGACCTTGCTGCCTCTTCTCACCCATATTTCTTTACTCACTGATTTCACCTTTATTGAATCTGAGAACTCTCCTCAGATGTGACTCTAGGTACACTACCTCCCACTTCTTTACCCTGTTTAACACCCTCTTCAATCCTGGCAGTACTCCCTGGGATTGAAATGATTTTGTGTCAGACATTCTTTAATTTGCGGACCCTGTGACCATTTCACTTATCACTCAGATATTACAGATGGTCCTGGAAAGATTATGAAACAGTTACTTGGTATCAGTTGTGAGTAATGAGTTCTTTTCTTATATTGGACATTAAGACCATTCCATAAGCGTAGGTTGTGAGATTTTCACAGCATAAAGCCTGGTCACTGATGGCATAATGAAGAAAATGTTCTCCAAGTCACTATAGAGTTGAGAGGAAAGGGCATTCGTATTAGATTTGTTTATTTAATGCAGAGCCTTAGTTTACTACCCACAATCCCGAAATTTTTCCCTACTTTACTTATGCGTTCTTTTTCAATTTTATTTATTTATTTATTTATTTGCTTACACCGGGTCTCAGTTGCAGCAGGCGTGCTCCTTAGTTGCGGCTCAAGGGCTCCCCAGTTGTGGCATGTGGGCTCCCCATTTGCAGCAGGCAGGCTCCTTAAATGTGGCGTGCGAACTCTTAGTTGCAGCATGCATGTGAGACCTAGTTCCCTGAACAGGGATTGAACCTGGGCCCCCTGCATTGGGTTATCGGAATCTTAACCACTGCACCAGCACGGATGTTCCAATTGTGTGTTATTTTATTCATTGGCAGGTATCTTCCTATCATTTTTCCCCTGTGTTTTTTATAAATACAGAAAAGAGAATAGCATCTTAAAATAAAACCAAGGAAAGGCCTAATGTATCTGAGTTTTTCTCAGTAGCACGAAGGGAAAGGTTTGCCAGCAAGAACTGTGGCAAGGTTATCCCAGATGTCAACTGTCTCTACTACCCAGTGGCTCAGAGCCCTTCTGAAGCTTCCTAATTGTCCCGGACAGCTCCATTATAACTCACCGCACAGGACCTAGCCTCCCATCTGACACTCAACATTTAAAAATTACTCTTCATTTCTCCTTCCCTGCAGGCAGCTTCAGTTGGAGAAAGTAATTTCATTTTCTTATGTACTCAGTCATTCACTCAGTCAACAGACCATCACTCCTCTATTATATGCCGATATGTATTCTTCTTTCTGGTAACAAGGAAAGAATAATATATGGTTCCATCAAGCACTTAAGGAGCTCATAAACTAGTGACAGAAGAAGATGCACAAACAAATCAAAAAAGAATTAACATTGCTTTGGCTTTATTTGTATTATTTGAATTTTTATGATTAAATTTATATACTACACCCTGTTCAAATGGAAATAGATGTTTCAGAAAGAAGTAGTGATGTATAAAATCCACAGTAATATGGAAGTTCTTTAGAATTTAGAGAGTTAAGATTGGAAATATTTGCACTCTCAAAGAAGCTTGTTAATGCAGATGAATCTCTAATTCTTTTGGTTGCTTCATTTATATTTATAGAGGTATACATATTCCCTCTTCTAACAGGGGTTAGTAACTTGGGGAGGGGGTGCTACAGATTAAGGTCCTAATTCAGTTTCAGGTCCATCTTGTCTCCTCTTCAGGTCATATTCTCAAGCAGGAGCTACAGGATGAGTTGAGTAAAACAGTCCATACCTTTGCTTACCCCCAGGCCCATAATAGGCTTCAGTTGGGCTTCGTTGGATGCTTTCATCATCACTTTCACCACCGGATGTCAGGGAACCTTCCGGTTAATCAGGGGCCCTGGAAATGATGCAGAAAAGTACTGACTTAAAAATAACAACATTTATTTAGGGCTCACTGTGAACTCATTGCTTAAAATGTCCTACTTAATCTTCACAAACACTCTATGAAATTGGAATTAATAAATCTCAGGTATATCCAAAATAAATCTCTGTGTAGGGTTGTGATATTTTTAGGTCTTTTATGTCTTTAGGTTCATCTCGGCGCCAGACATAAGGAGGTTCATCATAATACACTTGCCCTAAACAGCTCCAGATGCCAAGAATTGGCAAATTAATTCTTTGGTTTCCATGGGTGGTGAAAAAGGATCATCAAGGTAAACTCTGTAGACTTTCTTTGACTAACCAGACTCCTTTCAACATTGAACTCCTAGACTTTACAGAGAAGAATAGAACAGGGCTATGGGGAGGAGATGTGGGAGGCTTCCACATGGAAGTATCTGAGCATTGGCCTGCCATCTAAATTAGTGACAAACTCAATGACTTGGATGGTGGTGTCCATAACTTTCTCCAGTATTTGTATGGTATATCATAAAAAATAGTTGTCCATATCTAGTCATTCCTTTGCAAGTCTCAGTTGATTTTGAAGGGATAGCATACCTAAACTATTACCTGGGATTGCTGGAGTTTAGTTTTTATTTCTAACAACAGAATATGTTGAAGTCTAGCCTTTAATTCAAAATCCTAACAGCTTCAGGATCTTTCTAACCTTGAAGAAAGGGAAAATGAAGATATTGTGACACCACTTCAGAAGCAAAATCTGAAGGTCTTCTGTGCTTTAGAGGTGGTGTTGCCCTCCCACGAGTGCTGGAGTCCTGGAGTTCGCATGGCTGAGGAACCTTTGGATAAGTTGGTAGAAGGTCTGTTTTCCAGTATGTGTGTGTGGGGGGAGGTGAGGGAGTGGGATTTCTCTTTTTCCCTTTCTTTCCGAAACTCAACTTTTCAGATACACCATCACCTTTCTAAGCAACTAAAGCCCTGGGCAGAATTATTCTGCCCGACACTATAGGTTTTTATCTTAGGCAATGCCTGATAGCAAGCTTAGGAGCTTGCTGCCAAGAAGCTTAGGAGGAGGGAAAATAAGTTACGAATTTTTCTTTTTTTGCTTAATCATTATTTTTGTGCTAAAATAGTCATTCAAATACACATATCTTCTGGCCTTCAGTTATCCCAACAAAATCATTGTCTAAAGGTTGAAATAAACTCTTGTGTAAATGTTCAGTCCTTTGCCTCCTATAAAAGGGCCTGAGCAGAATAAGTAAATGGAGATCCCTAGACAGGGGATTCCGATTAGTACTGAGTTTTTTCCTAGAATCCATGGCAGTTGGGCTTAGGGTTTTAAGTCAGAGGCAGGGCTGTTAGCGAATGAGGTGGAGGAGGCTCCACCATCCATCTGAGTGGGTGATGGTTGAGGAGAGGCCAGATCATCTGCACTACAACGAAACCTATCTCACTGTATGATTCCAGCCCTTTACGCAGAGGAGAGCAGTGTCTGTAGCAGTGCAGCCTAAGCTTGTCCATTTGAAATCTGTGAGTAATACGAGATTTCTGCCACGTTTTTGGTTTGCATTTCCCATCTAGTATTTTAGGAACTTCCAGAATAGATCTGAGCAGTAAAAATATGCCATGCCAGGGTATACCTGCAACGGAGACATTCACCCGTAGCCCAGTGTTCTGCCTGCTCTTAATCACTAAGGTAATGATCTAAGGATCACAGATGCATTTTTAGTTTTAAACGTATAACCTAGAAATCAGTTATTCATATAGGCATTTTAAATTCATCTGTTTTGGTTGGATTTAGGGTCATTATTGTTCTTTATGAAAAGGAAGATAACCCAGAAGCTTGCTATTCAGAAAGCTATGACAGATGCATTTCAGAAATTGCTGATTGTGGTTTTAGGTAAGACCTTTTTGATTGTCGTTGAAGTGCTTCAGTTTCAGTGAGCAAATAAACTTATCTGAAAAGTTAATTCGATGAAAATAATGGTTATCTAAAATATTACATATTCTTTCATTCACCCTATGCTTTCACAGCAACAGTCTTAAATTTGTTCTTCGTGGCATTTATGAGAAGAACGACAGCAAATATTATTGTCCCCAGTGTTTAGATGTAGAATGACTTGCCTCAGTTCATACAGAAAGTGTTTGATCCACTTCTTCCTGAATTGCTTGCTTATCATACAGAATAGTGTAGTGATTATAAGCCTTGGACATCTGTGTTTGAGTCCTAACATTGTCTCTTAAATTTTGTTGTTTTTGTTGTTGCAATTTTAGGTTTTTCTAGCCATAGATATTTTCAGGTATTTAATATCTCTAAGCTGCAATTCCTTTATCTGCATATAGGGTTAGTAATTCAGCTTACCACCAAATGAGGGATATTGTAAGCAGACAAAATATATTGACTATTATTATTACCGCTGTTTTCTTGTTGAAGTGTTTATTTCTGATATATTGGGTGAATATGATTCTTATGTCATAATCGGCTATGTTTTTGTGAGCCTTGAAACTGGTCATGCTATTGAATAGCGTTGATTGTGTTCCCTATCGAGTTATACAGCGGTGAGATTGTCACAGGCTGTGCCCAAAGGAAACTTTATGATTAGTAGATTCCCGGAACAGAACTGCTCCCCTGCTTCACAACCCTGCAGGCTTAGAGGCTGAGAAATCCTAGCTAAGTTGTCAGAGAGCTTATTTGCTTGTAAGAGTTGACCCTGGATTGGTCTTGGCCTCCCAGCCTGGGCAGTCGTTCCAGTGAAGTTTGACTTCCCTGGTCATCAGGAAGAATCTCCATCAGCTATAAACTCTGGGTAACAACCTTTAAGAACCAAACTAAATGCCTGAGTTGTTTGTGCCTAATATGCCAAGGTACTCCTTATATGTACAGAAAACTCCTTAGACCAAAAAGCCTGGTGGCTCTAGCTTGCCTTGAGGAAAGCTGTATTGTCCAAAGGGTACATGAGCCAGTTTCTCACAGTAGAGTGTTCAAATGCTCTCTCTCTCTGTCTCTGTCTCCAAAGCTTTGTTCATTTTATCTGGTAGAATTTTTGTTCCAGGGAGTAGGCACTTGCCTTGCTTCTAATAGGAAGTATCTGTTATAGTCCAGTGGTATCTCTCCCAGGTTTGAACTCACTTTGACTCCCACCTAATGCCTTCCTGTTTAATTGTATTGTGATTGAACATCTTTGTTTCCACAGCTTTTAATTTCAATGTCCTTATTCCTTAGTTCTCATTTCTAAGATCATAAATTTTTGAACCAAAGTTGATACTTCTTATATATGTTTTCACAAATAATTATGATAAAAACTGAAGTGTCAGATGAAGGAACTTATAGGAAAATGCTATTATTTTCTGCTTTTAGAAGTCAAAAGTATGTCTAATTATTCTGTGCTACCATTGTATATAGGAAGTTTTAGAACAAGAAAACTTCTGAATTGATCCTTGTTAACTTTATTACAGAAAGTGGTAAAACAGCTGTGGCCTATAGTTCTTGTGAAGAGGTCACAGATGCTAGAATCGAAGAGGAACTACAGGATTTAATTCAAGTATGTGGAGATAAAAGCTCAAGGGGTACACAGCCAATGTAGCCATAATTCAAAACAACCAGCAGGATTTCGAAGACTTCAGCATATCTACTAAGTTCTATCTTCCTTAGGAAATGGTGAAAATCTGAAAGTGCTTTTGAGGCAGGGAATTTCTAGGACTTTTCCAAGTCCCGGGCCTTGTCTCTGGCCCCTTATTTGAAGTTTGGAGAGCAGCATTGAGGACCACCAGTGTACGTCTATGGTTGTGGACACAGGAGAAGACACAGGCCTTTTAGAACTCCCCTCAAATAGAATTGCAAGGATTTGGGAACAAAGTAACTATGGTCTTAAGTGTGATTATGCTACACTGTTTAAAAACTATTCATGCCTTTCAAGTAAGGTATATTACTCAGATCTCAGCATCTCATATGTATCTTGTGTTAAATATTTTGCCAAAGAACCTTTCTGTAAACCAGTTATATGGATGCCTCGAATTAGGGATTAAGTTGTCAACCTAATTTCTGAAAGAAAACATTAATGTACTGCATATAGGATTTTCATTTAAAAGGAGCAAAAAATGTGTTTCATGTCACTGAGAGCTTAATTTTTGGCTAGATCTGATTATTTAACTCACCCCAATGTTGCAAAGCTTGTTTTGAAGGGAAGAAAGTAGAGAAAGAAAAGGTGGTTTTGTTCTGAAAAATGAAAACTTTTTGAAAGTTGTTCCCGTACAAAATAATTATTTCAATTCAATTTAAATCAGTCAAGGAAACTTGAAACGTATCCATGTTTGGGCTTTAAATAGTCTAGCTTCCTACGAAATGTGAGAGGAAAGGGTTCCGTATTGATACTAAAGATTCTGGAAACCTGATTATAACAAGAGATCCACTCCTAAATGAGGCCAATCTTGGAATCAGTTCCATTTAGAAACCATTATGTGCTAGGCACTGGAAATAAGGTGAAGCTCCTTCTCTCTTGGAGTTTAGGTGTTAAAGGTGTAACAGACAATTAAAAAGGACTAAAATTAAATAGATTATGAAAAGGACTGTGAAGAAATTAAACTGAGTGCTAGTTACAGTATTTCAAGAAAATTACTTAACATGCTGACTTTAACATTCTAAGTATCTTCTCCATATGTGCACACAAGGTAGACCTCTGAAAAGTGACACTGTAGTTTTTTCTAGATTAATGGCTCTGTTGGGACAAGTTGGGATGGGCGAAGTTTTCCCATGCTAATGTAAAGGGCCATTCACTTGGTTTTAGACTCTCTTTCCCAGAATGAATTGCTCACCTGCCCCAAATCCCTCCTACAGAAGTTCTGGAGTCATCCCTGATTCAGTGGTGACCCCCTAATAATAGAGTGGTGAATGAATCATGAGACGTGAATACTGAGAGTTTGGAGGAAGTGGCAACATTTTAGCATAATTGTAAGGAGTGTTCCCTTCCCGCCACCCTAACTGTTGCTCATTTTGCAGGTCAGCTACTTTTCTTGTCAGCCGTGTGGCCAAAGGGAGCAGGAATGTCTCTCAGACTTCAGCTTTCAGGAGGAAGAGTTCAGATTGCCAGAACTGGACTAGCACTTTTGAATTTCCCAGAATGCCAGGTCCTTTGGTTTCCTCGGGAAGCTCTGCATCCTTCCCTCCCGCTCAACCTCTGGGCTGCTGGAGTTTGGGGCCACTCGGGTCTGCAGCCCACATCCCGCCTCATTGTTTGGGGCCAGGGAGGGCAGGGCGGGGTTGGGAAGAGGGCCCTGCGGAAGGTAATTGTCACCTTTGCAGGGGGAAGGATGGCTTGCGTCCTGGGGACTCTTGGAGAAAGTCCCACTATGTTGGCACGGATTGGATCTCCGCATGAGCCTAATAACGGTGGCGTAAGTAAAGACGTCATAAATAACGGGTGGGTCGTTAGGCGGGGGTGGGGCGCGCGGTTGCTAGTGTGAGCCGTCGCTTTGGCGCTGGCATAGCGGTTCAGCTCGGACGCAGGATTTGGCTCCGGCTCCTCACTGGCCTGGGTCACTGCCCCTGGAGCCGCTGCATGTTATGTCCCGGCTGTGCCATTGGTTGTCACGGCTCTTCCTCGCATGGCAAGGACGGTGGCTTCCAGTCCAGGCAGTTCAGCCTCTGGAGTGGGACCTTGGGCCCGTCCAGGTGACCCCCAACCTCCCGCGGCTGACAGAGGCTTGGTCTTCACAGGCCTCAGACCCTCCTCCCAAATTGCCCCATGCCCTTACACCCCTGGCAGAAGCCGGGGGCTTTAATTACTTAACGTCCTTGTCTCCAGTCCAGATGTTGGCCCTGCCTCATCAGAAGTTGACTGAGACTGGGGTTCCATACCCGGACACGGATTCGGTTGGAGAGCTGCCTACAGGGCCAGATCAGTTTGCTGTTCCACATCAGGATCTGAATAACAAGCAAACCCAACATCAAAAGCTCCCAGAGGCAGTTCCAGTGCCAGACTGGGATCAGAATCAGCCCTTGGTTCTCCCTTCTCGACACAAAAGTAAGACTAAACACATAGGTCTAGAGGAGGCTGAAGGTCGCCAATGATTTGAAATACTTGTTCCACCTCTAGGTAGTAACAGCTCAACACCAATGAAGTTTATTGTTTCACCCCCAAACCTGAAGAAAGATCTAGTTCAGCATCAACGGCTTGACAAAATTATTGTTGGAACTATAGGCCAATTTCAAAAAAACACTCAGGGTCTAGAACGACAGTTGCAGGGTGATTATTTAGATCCCAGTATGGATGCCATTTATCCTGAGGACAGCCTACCTAGGGATTTTTTGGGGTGCCCAGATGAACCTACGGAACCCCCTGAGGAAGCTGAAATTTCTCCATCCCAGCAGGATGGCCCAGTGCTAAGTTTGATCACTTGATTAAGGTGGTTTCTTCCATATCTCTCCATGGTAAAATTATTGTTCCCCTTGGTAATTGATAAATAATCTGTGGGGTGATACTTTGGGATCAGTGAAGATCCTACTTTCAAACAACTCTTCACCCAACTGTGCATCAATGATAATCTCTGTCTGAATCCATTATTACATTGATAGTTGCAAGATGACAGTTTCCTATTCTATCATCCATTTTGCATTTATTAGCTGACATTATTCTATACAGAAGAGCTCCCCCACTTCATTTTGAGTATCCCTATGAACTCATGTGCTTTTTTAAAATTAACTATGTTATACCTTATTATAATGATAATGTTATTCTTTGGAATATTCCTTTTGTCTGGATTTGGCCAATGCGATCTCTGTTATTGTTTAACCACACGATGCTTTTTTTATTACTAGAATAACTTCTAATATATTACTACTCACAAATGGGAACTGAGAAAGGGATTCCAGAAGGTGCGGTCTTATTCAGACTCTTCTTAGAAGTTTGCCTACTTCCTGTGTACTCTCAACCCAAAGTGAGGCTTTTGGGTTGGAAGGAGATAATTCTGAATTAAACTACAGATCAGTGTCACCCAATTGTAATCCCTATTCCCTTTTTTCTAGGCATACCATACCTACTGCCATCCTAATCCTTCTGTTGGGCACCTCTCTCCTCCTCTATATTTATTTACAACAGTCAAGAGCAGCAATTGGCCAACCGGCCCCTATTCAGTTCTCCAGTCCATATGCCCCAAGAACTCCTTTTTTAACTGGTCTATGGTGGTCTTGGCCTACCTCTTCTACCTACTCAAGTAACTCTTTTTTTATTTTTTATTTTTTGGTACGCGGGCCACTCACTGTTGTGGCCTCTCCCGTCGCGGAGCATAGGCTCCAGACGTGCAGGCTCAGTGGCCATGACTCACGGCCCCAGCGGCTCCGCGGCATGTGGGATCTTCCCGAACCGGGGCACGGACCCGCATCCCCTGCATCGGCAGGCGGACTCTCAACCACTGCGCCACCAGGGAAGCCCTCAAGTAACTCTTTTACCACGAATTTAACTATCTGTGTTTCCGTTTATAGGATCTTACCTAGCCGTATGGCCTGCTGCCTCTGCCAATTTAAAAATACCATTGAGGTTGTCTGTAAGACAGTCAAGATGCATTGTGACAGTGAATGCCTGACAGAAGTCACACATTGTGGTGAGTCTCAATTGTGGGATAATAAATTTTTAATTTAATTTTATTTGTAATCAATGATGATAATTTTTAAAATTAATTTAAAATTAAAATTAGTGATGTAATTTCATTATTTCAATTCATTCATTCAGAGTTCCAGCTCCCTAAGTTTCTAAGAACTACCCCCTTGGTAAGAATCAGAGTGTTGATTACATTATTAAGCTAATAGTTGCTCAGTTACATTGTTAGCTTAATAATGTTACTGATCCACATACATAAAGGGACAAGAGAACGGAATGGAAGCGGGAAGGGAATTAACATTAATGGCCACATATCTTATGCTGTGCTCTCTGCAAATGAGAACTTATTCATAGAGTGCATCACAGTTTGTAAACTGATTTTATATACATTAGGTCTCAAGTACCATTTGTGTTATAGGACAGGTGTAAATATATTTTTGTTTATTTTGTTTGTTTCTGCAATTGTATAAAGAGTACAAGTGATGCTGTTTTATGTCCTATTTGGAGGCTGAGATTTCTGGTTCCATAACGAGAAGCTGCTACCTAGCCCTTCTAATGGAATGGAGAGCTAGTTCATTCTTAGACTGTCCAGCTCTGAACTTGCTCTGAATATCAAGCTTTTCTATCCACAAAACACTTAGGGGCTTTCAACTATTTTTCTATATATTAGATTTATTGGCACTAACTTGGTGACTTCCAAAATGTGCTTTCATGCCCACGTAGCTTGAATACAGGTCTCTATCGCTGATCTAGAGCACATCATAAATAATAACACTTTGCTAGTTATATAAAGACAATATCGCTGATTTTTCAACACAATTTGTTTTTTTTGTCTGTGACACACAGCTTGTGGGATCTTAGCTCCACAATCAGGGATTGAACCCAGGCCACAGCAGGGAAAGTGCCGGGTCCTAACCACTTGACCACCAGTGAACTCCCCCAAACAATTTTTTTACTAGTTGTATTACTCCCTTGTCCCCCAGAAGTGGGCAGAAAAGGCATTTTTAATCTCCTTTTACAGGTGAGGAGAAACAAGGTGAGAGGTGTTAAGTGCTATGATCCTAGTGCCCCAATCTCCTCCCTCCAGTTTGGGGCTCTCTGCAAGCCCATGCTCCTCCTTTCTCATGACACTTCCCTCCTCCTTTGACCCTTAGGAAAAATACTTTTAATCCTTTTGGAAGAGAATCCCAGCTACACAATGGTACACATTACCTTCCCACAGTCAGAAGCTTTGGATGGTTCCCCAAGTAAAGCTGGAAATATTAGAAGTAAAATGAAATGAAAGCAAAGTAGCCATCTGACAGAAGTTGCTTTTTCCCTTCTGCATTTTGGACCTCAAGTATTATTCCATTGATTTGTTGAACATTCCACGTTGGCATACAAGCGGGCAAATCTCTTATACCCCAGATCCCTGCCCAAATTTTAGCAATGAGCCCAGGCGGACATAGTGTTTTTTTCTGTATAGATCCATCTGTTATGAGGGCTGGGACATATGGAAGCAGGGAGTGAGCAAAGGACTCAGTGGGTGGGTGGAGAAGAAAATGTCCAGATGACGACCTGTTAACAGGGGTCGTTGTCGTGGTCATCTGTGATAGTAGCAAGGACACAAGCACACTAAAGAGGTGGATAGAGGAAGCCTCACACTCCTCTGCCTCTGAGGAAGGGCAGGATCGGGTATATAAATTTGAGGAGTCACAGTACATCTGCAGAGAGTCCCGCTGAGTAGGGGAATATTTGTCTTCCAGCCTTGGACTTTCTTCAGTTCTGGCCCCTGGGAACCAGTGGAGTAATCCTGAATATAGTTAATGTATTTCACACTACAGAATTTTCTGAGTAGATAGCCACTTTTTCAAGACATATCATTTTGCTCTTGCCAGTCATAGACTTAAGTGTGTGTTTCTTTTTCTCCTAAGTGGCACTCAAACGTTGACAGATTCCTAATTTATTTGGCTGTGGACTGACTAAAAGCTGTCCCATCAGTCTTCAATGATCAAAAACAGTTATTTTTGACAGATGAAGAAACATCTATAGGGAATGCAAAAGGATCGTTGATGAAGGTGTTGCAAGCCTGGAAGAAGAACAGCAGCGAGCTGACTATTGAGTCAGAGAGGGCATCCTCAGATAAAGTGCTGTCAGCTTGTCAGGCTTCATGAATGAGCAGCTGGACTTTAATAATAAAAGTGATATTATCAGTGCACTGAATTACATACTGCCTTTTATCTCAGAGGGAAATCTAGGAGATGTGGAATCAACATTATTACCATTCATTCAACTTCTTTTTTCAAATACACAAGATGGAGATATGCCACTGGGCATTCTGAAAATCAGTACAAGGAGCCCTTCTGTTAAAGCTGTACCCAACAATTCAACTAATAAAAATAAATTGAAGAAACTTCACTTTCTGGAAAATTTGTTAGATGCAGAAACCGAAGAAAAATTTGATGAGGTTAAAAAGGAAGATAAACCTGCCACGCATACGCGTTCCAACCATTTAGGTGCCATGTTTAAACTCTACATCTTTCAAAAGAAATTGGAAGCTGCCCAACCAGAGAAAGACAGCCTAGCAAAGATTGAGAGTACAGAGAAAAAGCTGCTGAGAGTGAACAGGGTCCTCAGGGCTCAAGGGGCATACAGAAAATGCACCTCAGAGCAGTGGGAGATGAGAGCGTCAGGAGGAAACGGAATGCCCAGAAATCTGTGGCGAACACTGCTGAAGAAAGAAGGCTCAGGAGGCCATCCCCAATAAAGCTGAAACAGCTTCTCATGGTGCAGAGGCCCAGGAAGCTGGTGGGAAAGTCGTCCAATGCAGAGTCTTCATTCATAAAGGAACACAAGGCAGCAGCCTCCTCTTCCCTGAAACAGTACTTCAAGGGCAGGCCTTCTGCCTCCATCCGTCCAAAATCCCCATCTGAGGTTAAAAGCAAATCAAAAGACTTATCCCACACTATTTTTGTTTTAGAAGCTGTAAAGTCTAGAGTTAGAAATATTGCATCTCCTGAACTAATCTCACCTTCTGGTGAAAAATATATCTTGCATAAAACTCAGTCTCATCGGGTCCACAGAAAACCCAAAGTCAAAAGGAGTCGAAAGTTCAGAAAGAAAAGTTCACTCAATAGAATGATGCTTGCAAGCTCTCCGTTCTCTGCAGCAAGGAGTCTCATAAATTCCCCTCCACGAGAGGCTGTTTCACCTTGAAGAGAAGTGACTTCTCAGGAAAATCCTTTTCCAGCATTATTTTCTTTTACAGACACTTCTGCAGAAAACACTAGTTCAGAAAACAATACTGCACAAAATGTTTCTGATGAAATTATTTCTAGAGGAAACTCTACTCTGCCAGGAGGAAACGGCCCTGGAAACACTACCCATAGGAACGTCTCCACTGCACATTCTACTGTTGCTGCAGATAACAGTATGCCCACTGTTCAACACACCAACAAAACACAATGGGAGTACCACAACATGGGCACTGAATTATCCTCCGAGCCCACAGGCTTCACTTTCCCAGGGCTCACATCCCCAGGTGATGAAGTTGAAACTCAGCTAAACCAGCAGCTCTCGTCCCTCATCCCCAATAATGACATGCGAAGGCTCATTTCTCATGTTATCCAGACTTTGAAAATGGACTGCTCAGAGGCCCACGTGCAGCTGGCCTGTGCCAGCCTCATCTCTAAAACAGGCCTCCTGATGAAACTTCTCAGCAAGCAGCAAGAAGTAAATGTTTCCAACGCGGAATGGCATACGGATCAGTGGAAAACTGACAACTATATCAGTGAGAGCACAGAAGCCCAGAGTGAGCAGAAAGAGCAGCAGTCAAGTGAGGTGAGGATAACCCCTGACACACAGGAGTTGGACTTTCACTCAGTTTAGGATATGCCATTAACATGCCCAGGCAGGAATACCACGGGCTCCTAGTCTGTATCTTTTCTTCAGCCATGAAACTGGCTAAGACAGTGATCTCCCATTTTGCTCGTTTAGAGAGTGTGCCACTATTCCTAGGGTAGACGAGAAAAGGCAAAACACAAGATAAATAATGTGTAGATAAATAAATTTTAGAAGAAAATGCTAATGGTAAGATTAATAACATTCATTTTGGCTTGTTCTTATAGAAGCTACTCACCTGAAAGGATTGGGTTTTATAGTATTTTAAGAATAGTTAACTATCATTTAGAATAGGATTAAAAATAGCTTTCATCCCTTCCATCTCCTTGTGTTTAAAAAATTGTATTTATTTTTTTTAGCACACAGAAGAAGTTCCAGGATATGGCTATAACAACAAACTCATCTTGGCAATATCTGTAACTGTAGTAATGACGATTTTGGTTACAATTCTCTGTCTCATTGAGTTAAGGACAATAATTAATTCAGATTCAGAAGCCACAAACTGAGAATCAAAGCCACCTTTCCTCCTCCTACTACTTGATTCTTCTCTTTAATCAGGAGGACTGAATACACTTTGTTCTTTTACTGAAAAGTATATTCCCAGGATTTTTGTTTGTTTGTTTGTGTTTTTGTTTGTTTGTTCTCTGCGTTGGGTCTTCATGGCGGTGTGCAGGCTTCTCATTGTGGTGGCTACTCTTGTTGTGGAGTACGGGCTCTAGGCACGCGGGCTTAGGAATTGTGGCTCATGGACTTAGTTGCTACGCAGCATGTCGGACCTTCCCAGACCAGGGATCAAACCCGCGTCCCCTTCACTGGCAGGCGAATTCTAACCACTGTGCCACCAGGGAAGTCTCCACAGGATTTTTAAAGGAACTCCACTCCCAGGAGATCTCTATGGAATTGGATCCATGGTGACAAGCCATTGGACTATTTTGACAAGTGAAGTTTATAAGAAGGCCAGAGTTGACATGATAGTAAAATTTCTTCAACACAAAAAACTATGCTGATTTGTTGTACTCACCAGTCACTCTCATTCTACTGTTGATTTCTTTACTTGTTGGCTGAAATGATGAGAGATATAGGATCTCCATACTCATGGAGCGATCAGTCACCCTGGGAGGGCTAAAAAGATGTGCCTAAAAGATAAGAGTGTGATCTCTTCAATTCCTTAGGTTTACTTAGCAGCTTTCTTCTCCGGTGTATTAGGAATTGTGTAGATAGCTTCCATTAAAACACTGCAAATAAAATCCTGCAGCAGGCTACCCTGAAGTTTGTCATATTTATAGTAGCCTATTCCTGGAGCTAGCCTGTTTACCTTTATGTTCAGTTACATAATGGTTTATTACTTTTCCCAACAGGCAGTTGCTAACATTAAAAGAGTGACTTTAATAAGCTGACAGTCTTGATTCTACCCTACCAATCCAACCTACTTTATTGACCTTTTCTCTTGTAATGGCAGCCCCGCATTCCAGCCAAAGCAGCTCCTCAGTATACGCTAGTTACACCAAACCCATTCCTACTTTTGTCTGTGCCTTTGACCATCTAAAATTCCTTTATTTTGCTTTGCCTGTGGAAGTCCTATGAATCTCTCACAAACCAACTCAAGTTCAGTTATCTTTCTTCATAAAGCATTCCCTGAATACTCCAGCCCTCCTGATCCTTGTCCTGTGAGGTTTGTCACCATTTCTTAGGGGTCATAGCAAAGCAGTCCCCTCCCCTCAGAACTGACAACAGTGGTAAGCAGTTTTTAAAAGGCAGCCCCCCAAGAGAGAAACACCAATATTAGCACATCACGGAGCTGAGCAGAGATGTGTAAGGACCAATGGCTTCCTGGCCTATCAGACTTGAATAAAACCTGACATGATGTACTAACTTCTCAATAGAAATGTGTCTGTCTGCAGGAGGGTTGGTCAGTAGTGAAAGCATAGAAAAGGTGAGGAGAGACCAAGGTGAGGAGATGAGAGCGTCAGGAGGAAACGGAATGCCCAGCAATCTGTGGCGAACACTGCCGAAGAAAGAAGGCTCAGGAGGCCATCCCCAAGAAAGCTGAAACAGCTTCTCATGGTGCAGAGGCCCAGGAAGCTGGTGGGAAAGTCGTTCAATGCAGAGTCTTTATTCATAAAGGAGGAGAGCAGTGCCCATCCTCACATTGCCCGAGAGTAGAGATGGCACCTTAGGCAGCATAACTGAAGAGTCAGGCCCACTAGCCAGGCTGTGCCTGTTGAGGAGATGGGCCGATCCAGCTACCTCAGGCCTTCCCATTAAATTCTCGATTCAGCTGATTCCTTTTCTAATTCTGTTCTCACCAAGTAGCCTTCGATTTTGTGACTGTGCTTGAGTGTGCCACTGAGGCCTGTATCTACAAAAGGTAATTCACTGATTGTGCTGACACGGATGCCCTGTGTGTAGAAGAGATTTATTTCTCATTGTTAAGTAATAATTTGGCATTCTGATTTTTGATCAATCCTGTGATATTGATAAAGTGAGACTGCCACAACAGGAAGACATGAGTTCTCTCTTGGTGAGGAAGAGTATGATTTCTGAGCCTAGGAGGCTGGGGACTAGCATGGGGTCAGCTTGCTAGTCATTGGCCATTGCCCAGACTGTACCCTCTACATCTCCAGGTGGCATATGGCTTTTTGCTTTTTGACAATTTCTGTAAAGTCCCCTTTTTATTGTTTTTAACTTCTATGTAGTTTAACCTTGCATTTGTTTTCTTTTGTTTTGATTTCGCCTGCGAGATCTTAGTTCCCCAAGTAGGGATTAAACCTGTAGCCTCTGCAGTGAAACCGAGGAGTCGTAACCATTATTTCCTCTCCCCACTTATATGATAAGCCTTTTGAGGACAGGGGCCATGCAGTGCTCTTCCTATGGTAGCCAATAATGGTGTTCCGCGGAAGGGAGATGAGGCGTTATGTCAATTCCACAGTGAGGAAAAATGCAGCCGAATATTTATCTGAAGTAGCATAGAGTCAAGCAATAGACCCATGTTTTCTTAAGACTTTTGAGATGTCATGTTTTAATATTCGAATCAGTGAAAAAAAATGAATTAATGGTGATAGAATAGCTGCCTAACTCTTTGGGGGGTAAATAATAGCAGATCCCCATTTTTCATCTTAAAGAAACATATTTCCATAAATGTGAAGAAAGACCACATAAAGGTATTAGAAGAAAATAAAAGCAATATTTTTATAATCTTATGGTGGGAAAGAGCCTTCAGAGCCTGATGCCACAAGCAGAGCCTTTGATATATTCCACCATCTTGTCTGTGACACCAGCTTAGCACTGATTCATGCCAAGCGTAGGAGGAAGAGTTTTCCATATATTGTCTGATTTAATGCCCACAGTCCTGTAAGGTTGATATTACTATCCCTCCTTCATAGATGAAGGAGATCAATGTAAGGCCCCAGTGGCCAAACCAAAAGCAGAAGCCAGTTTCACCCGACTGCAAAGCTTGTGCTCCCTACTCCACTCTTTTGTCTTGTCTCCTCAGAGACAAAAAAACTGGAAAGATTCGAAACACTGAAATTCAATGAAAGCCAGTATTTCTTTACTCTAAGGAGTTTGTTGTTTGTTTGTTTGGTTGTTTGGGCGTGGGGGGTTTGGCCATGCTGTGCAGCTTGCGGGATCTCAGTTCCCTGACCAGGGATTGAACCTCGGGCCACAGCAGTGAAAGAGCCAAGGCCTAACCACTGGACCACCAGGGAACTCCCAAGAGTTTCATAAGTCAACAAGAAGAAGACAAACAGTCCAGGGAAAAAGGGGGCAAGGGCTGTGAAGAGTAGGATGTGTGTTGACAGTCAGCCACCATATCTGCCCGACCTCTCCTCATGGCTCATGTGTGGTGGGTTTTGTTAGCCAGGCCTTTGTCACCTCATGACATAAAAATAATCCATAATATTTTATTCAAGTACTTTAATAATCTGTCTAGAATTTGTTGTATTTGTTTTTTTCGTGTGGTTGAGGTAGGGGATCTAACATTTTCCCCCTGTATGAACATCTCATTGTTTTCAAACATTTCACTGAATGGTTTAGTCTTTCTTCCCTGGTCTAATATCCTATCTTTATCTGGACTCTATTCTGTGATCCAGTTATCTTGTCCTGTACCAGTACCAATATCACAGTGCTTAATTCCAGTTGCTCTATAACATATGTTATATCTGGTAGGGCAAGGTCCTACTCTTTGACCTTCTTTTTCATACATTTCATAACTATTCTTACATATATTCTCTACCAAATGTCTGCTGGCCAGGTTTCATTTAAAAATTATTTTGGCTATAAATGGATTGCATTGAATTTGGAGGTTAATGTGAGGAGAATTGATGTCTTTTCAGCCGTCTAGGAGGATGGTATCTCATGCCATGTAAGTACATCTTCTTAATGTCCTTCAGAAAAGTTTTAATATTTTCATCACATAGGTCTTACAAATTTTTGGTTAAGTTTATCCCTAGGTACTTTATGCATTTCAATTGATATAGTAAATGGGATGTTTCTTCTGTTTCTTCGTTAGTTATTTGTGTTATATGGGAAAGCTATCGAGGCTTATATGTGGATCTCTTGATTTTGTATGGAGCCATCTTACTCATGTTGTTTCCAATAAAATTTCGGTTGATTCTTTTGGTCTTTTTAGGTCCCTCATTTCATGTGGAAATATTTTTGTCTCTTCCTTTCCAATACTTCCTTTTTCTTATCGTACTGATTAAGACCTCCTCCACAATGATCAATAGTAGCAGTAATCATGGGCATCCTACTCTTGGTCTTGACTTTAAAACAATGCTTAGGTTTCTGCTAGATACTTTTATTTTCTTTTCCTACTTCTAAGAGATTTACTAGGAATTATCTGTTGAACGTTATCTAAAACAGTCAATAAAATATATCGCCTGCTGCATGCAAGTCCCTATGTTAGGTACTGTGGAAGAGTCAAAGGATTATTAAACAGGGTAGATTTCCTTTCCTTAAAAACGTTATCATCTCACTGGGTAGATAAGATTTAAAGTAAAAAGGAATGAATAAGGATTTGGAAATACTTGTAATGGCTAATCATGATCACGTTTTCTTTCAAAACAGATTTATTCTCATAGAATTGCAAAAGAGGAAGTGAAAAAGAGAAGCAGAAGGTAAATATTGGTTTTGAAAGCAGAATTTTACAACTAGAGGAGAACTTAGAACTCATCTATTTCAATTTCCTGACCAAAGGCAGGAAGAATGTTTAATTACCCTAATGGTTTACCCTAATTTATTTATTAGCAGAATTAGCTCCCCAGCCCAAGCTGACTTAGAACAGGACTGGCACCGATTCATCTCCTTTCACTAGTCCTTTAAGGAAAGAGGGTGGACGGGGAGAGGTTTTGGTTGTACCTGTTCCTGCTGGCCTGATGCCTGGTTCCTAGGCATCAGGACAGGCCAGAGGCCTTCTAGGAGGCTCTGGGGTAGGGAAGGCCACATGGTTGGGGATGTAGGGGCTGGCCTCACTCAAAGCTGACAAAAGGTAGAACATATGAGTCCCTTTTGTAATTTGGCAAGGAAACTTCGCTTCTCATCCTACTGTTTTTTATGCCCCTACTCTATTCCCTTTATCCAAACCTCATAGAATTTTAACCTGGAGAAAGGTTAGACAGTAGTTTGTCTCTTCCTTTTATAATAAGGAAATGGAGAAGGAGAAGGGGAAAATATATTGCCCCATGGTCATACTGCTAGTGATTATCAAAAAGAAGGGGGTCCCTTTCCACTGAGGACTTCTCTACTGATCGCACTGTGCTTGGGCTGTGAGCTACGTTTTATGTCACGATTCAGTATACACATACTATATGGACATAAGTAGTTTCTGAAACAACCTTATTTTGCACTCTGATTTTTTTCTCTTCTATTTGTATTCAGAAAGAGTATTTTGTGTTTCCCTGCTGGTCATGGCCTTTAAACTGATCCCACAATTCACTGACACCACAGTGACAGCCTGCAGTATGAAAGTCAGAGAGGTATAGATAACTTTGCTCGTTGGTTTCAGGTGTTTACTTGGTGTGATTCAACTTATAGGATAGAGCAGCCAGGAAAATAAAAGCGCTTTCTGCCCACACCCCAACCCCAGCAAATGTTGCATGTGTGACTAAGTCCGAAAGGGACTGGTGTGAAGCGCATCTAGAGAGTAACGTGTTTCTGCCCTGCGCCGTTGTGCAGTGTTTTCTCTGCACGATGGCACTTGGCCAAGGACCAAGAAAGGTGAGTGGGGCTGAAAATCCTGCCTATATTCCATGCTAAGCTACATGTAAAGGTCTCCCCAGAGACACTAGAGGGCCATTTTGGACAGACACAGAGAACTTCTGGAAGGTCAGCATGCATGCAATGATTTTCAGGATCCCGGATCTGTGGTGATTTTGCTCATTGTGATTATGGACTGAGGTACCCATTTAGTCCTAATAAGACCAGAGGTAACACATTGTGAGACAGATGCAAAAAGGACATGTAACACTAACTGTGTGTGTGTGCCTCCAAGGGGCTTTTTTCGATTTCTGCTGCGTAAGAGAAGCTCAGGGCAAAGTGAGAGTCAGGTAAATTTGAGGAGGAGAAAGTACTGTGGCCAGAGAAAGCAGGGGAGATGCAGAATTAATATTTCCCTTTCTGTTCCTAGGAGGACCCTTTCGGGAGAAGGCGGCCACTTTGACATAGGGATACGTATAGGCCTCTCAACGCCACACGCAAGGAAAATATGGCACAAAAGCTACACGACAGGGAGTCTTCTGATGAGGATGAGATATTTCTCCATCCCAGCAGAAGGCCGAAACTCGTAATCCTGAGCTCACTGAGGAGGCTGAATCTTTTCCCCAGGAGGGCCCTGCTCAGCATCCGCAGACCCCTGAGGAGGTTGAATCTTTTTCACCCCAGGCAGAGGCCCAGACTCAGCATCCAGAGCCCACTGAAGAGGTAGAACCACCTCCACTTCAGCAGGAGGCTCCATCTCAGCCTTCAGAGGCCCCTGAGGAACTAGAAACTTCAAGTTCTCAGGAGGCCCTCGCCCAGCCTTTGGAGACACTTAAGGAGCTTGTAGTTCGACCAGTAGCACATCATGGGGTAAATGAAGCTCAGCAGTCAAACTTGTACAATGTCACTGATAAAACTCTGGATCTGGCACTTACCATAACTCCACAGGTCACTAAATAGGTTGATCCTTCTCCAGTCCAGCAGGAGACCCCATCTCAGCTTCCAGAGAGCCCTGAGGAGGTGAACCTTCTCTACTCCATCAAGATGCCCCAACTCAGGCTCCAGGTCTCCCTACTGAGTATGTACATGAAATTCCAGTGAGTGAAGAGGTAGCACCTCTACCTGGCATTCAGCGTCACGCTCATTCCAACTTGCCCAGTGTTACACCTTAACCTCTGAATTTGGAACTTAACCATCACTCCAGAGCCCACTACGGAAGCTGAATTTCCTGCAGCTCAGCAGGAGGACCTGACTCCACCGCTTGAGCATCCTGAGGGGACAGAATCTTCTCCAACCCAACAAGAGACCTCAGCTATGCCTCCAGAGCCTCCTGGAGAGGTTGAGCCTTCAAGGGAGCAGGAGCAACCAGCTCAGCCTTCTGAGCCTCCTGGGGAAGTTGAACCTTCTCCAACCCAGCAGGAGCCCACAGGTCAGCCCCCAGGGCCTCTTGGGGAAGCTGAGCCTTCTAGTGCACAGAAGCAACCGACTCAGCCTTCTGAGCCTACACAGCCTCCCGAGGAGGTGAAACCAGCAACCCAGCAGGACATTCCAGCTCAGCTTTCAGAGTCTTTTGGAGAACCTGAAACCTCTGCAACCAAGGAGGAAGCCTCAGCTCAGTATCCAGAGACCCCTAATGAGGCAGAATCTTCTGCAACCCAGCAGGAGATCCCAGCTCTGTCTCCAGCGGAGCTAGAAACTTCTGCAACCCTGCAGGAGCAACCAGCTCAGCCTTCAGAGCCTCCTTCAGGGGAGGTGGAACCTTCTCCGACTCAACAGGAACAGCCAGCTCAACCTCCAGAGCATCATGAAATGACCGTTTCACCTCCAAGTCACCCTCATGCTCAGCATTCAGACTTATCCAGTGTCATTGTCAAACATGCAGATATGGAGCTTACCATAACAAAAGAACCCACTCCAGAGGTGGGACCTTCTCCAAATCAGCGCAAGCCTTCAGCTCAGCCTCAGTGCCCCTTACTAATGCAGAATTTTCTACGGTGCAACATGAGGCCCCCACACTGCCTTCACAGCCACCTGAGGAGGTTGAACTTTTGCCAGTTCAGCAGGAGGCTCCAGCCGCACTCTAGAAGACAGTACACATAATAAACCTTCAGTACAAGCGGAGACCCCAGCTCAGTATCCGGAGCATCGTGGAGAAGAGGTTATACCTGCCACAAGCCAGCAATAGACCCCAGATCAGCTTTCACAGGCTCCTGACGTTGTACCTGCTCCACCTCAGCAGGAAGCCACAGCTCAGCATCCAGAGTCCCATGGTGAGGTGGAATCCTCTCCAACTCAGTCTCCAGAGCTCTCTAATGTGACTGTAGTTTTCTCTGCAGAGCATCCTGTGACAACAGTTTCTCCTCTAGGTCAGGATCAAGCTCAGCTTCTGCAGCGGCCCGATGTCACTGTTAAACCTGTGGATCTTGCACTTATCGTAACTCCAGCGTTCACTAATGAGGTTGAAACTTCTCCACCCCAACAAGAAACCTCGGCTCAGTCTACAGTCTTCCCTCAGCAGTTGGAACCATTGTCAGTCCAGCAAGAATTTTCAGATCAGCATCCAACCCCCTCTGAAAATGATGAACCTTCTGCAGTTCAGCAGGGAGCCCCAACTCAACCAGAAGAGCTTCCTCAGGAAACTGACCCTTCTCCAATCCAGCAGGAGAGCTCAGCTCAGCATCCAAAACCCACTGAGTGGGTTGGACCTTCTCCAGTCCAGCATCAGCACCCAACTCAGCCTCCAGGGGCCTCTACAGATGGTGCAGCTCAACCTTCAGTACATAATGAAGTGACATTCTCACCTCTAGGTCCAGGTGAAGTTGAACATCCAGTGTTGCCTAATATCACAGTTAAACCCATGGATCTGGAGGTTGTCTTAACTCTAGAGCCCAGTAAGAGGTTGAACATCCTCCAGTGCAGCAGGAGGACCCTACTCAGACTCCAGAACCCCCTGGAGGGATAGAGCTTTCTTTAATCCAGGAGGAGGCCCCAGCTCAGTCTCCGGTTCCCCAGGGGAGCTCAGCTCTATGTCCGTAGCCCCCTAAGGAGGTGGTACCTTCTCCCACAGAGCAGGAGCTTCAGGCTCAGTCACCAGAACTCCCTGCAAAGGTGGAACCATTTCCAGTCCCTCAAGGGACCCTTCCTCACCTTCTACAGCCCCCTGAGAACATGGAATCTTCTCCAGTCCAACAGGCGTTCCCAGGCCTACCTCTGGAACCCCTTAAAGCGACAGAACCTGCTCCAGCCAAGCAGGAGGCCCCATCTCAGCCTCCGGCGCCACCTAAGGAGGTTGTAGCACAAACTCCAGTGCATTATGAGATGACAATTCCAACACTAGGACAGGATCAAGCTCAGCATTCAAACTTGCCCAGAGTCACATTTAAACCTTTGGACCAGGGTCTTCCCACAGCTCCAGAACCTACAACGGAGGCTGGATATTCTGCAGCCCTGCAGCAGACTGCATTTCCTCCAACATAGCCCGAGGTGACATTTCCAAATGCAGAGCAAGTTCAGGCTCAGCATCCCACCTTGACAGAGGTCACAATTCAACCTTTGGACCTTGAACTGACCATAAGGCAACAACCCAGTAAGGAGGATGAACCTTCTCCATCCATGTAGGATAACTTAACACAGCCTCCAGAACCACCTAAGGAGGTTTTTGTAGCTCAGTTTCCAGTATATCAGAACCCAATCGTTCCAACACCAGATCGGGATCACACTGAGCGTCCAGCATCACCCAGTGTCACAGTTCAACCTTTAGACCAGGGGCTTACCACAACTCCAGAACCTACTATGGAGGTGAACATTCCACACCCCTGCAGGAGACTATAGTTCTTCCAACATACCACGAGGTGACACTTCCAAACGAGAGCAAGTTCAGGCTCAGCATCCAACCTTAACTGAGGTCACAGTTCAACCTTTGGACCTGGAACTTACGTTAACTCTGGAATCCAGTTTAGAGGTTGAACCTTCTCCAACCGTGCAGCAGACCCAAACTCAGCCTCCAGAGCTCATTAAGGAAGTTGTAGCTCAGTCTCCATTGTATCCCGAGGTGCCAGTTCCAGCCCCAGATCAGGATCATGCTGAGCATCCAGTATCACCCAGTATCACAGTTAAACCTTTGGACCTGGAGCTTAGCAGAACTCCACAATCTACTACAGAGTCTGAATATTCTACAGCCCGGCAGCAGACTACAGCTCCCCCTCCAAAACACCCTGAGATGACACTTGCACAGCCAAACCACACTCAACTCACAAGTCAACCTATGGATGTGGAAACTACCATTACTGCAGGATGCAATATGGAGACTGTACCTTATCCAATCATGCAGGACACACCAACACAGCCTCCAGAGGCACCTCAGGACGCTGTATTTCAATCTCCATTCCAGCAGGAGGTGACAGTTCCAACTTGAAGTAAGAATCAAGGTCAGTATTCAACATCATCCAGTGTCACAGTTCATCATGTGGACCTAGAGCAAACCACAATTCCAGAACCCACTATGGAGGCTTGTCATTCTACATCCCTACAGCAGACTACAGCTTCCCCTCCGAAACACCCTGAGGTGACACTTGCACAACCAAACCTGACTCAAGTCACAGTTCTACCTGTGGGCCTGGGAGTTAACATATCTCAGCAACCAATGCCATCTGAGACAGTTCTTTTTCCTTCGACTCAGTATTCAGTATCCACAGGTCTTCCTGGTGTAAAATAAACCCCAGAAAAGAAGCAGCCGGAACAGAATGCCACCATAAACTTCAGCATATGTGAGCTCTGTACCTGCAAAAATGAGGCGCTGTCATGTAATGGTCTCAGCCCAAAGCAGAAGCTCCACAGAGTGCCTGAGCCAGAGCCTAACGCCTACAACGGCACCTTCACCATCAGGTAAGGATCGCCTCTCCTCAATTGTTCTGTGCATTGTGCCTGACATGGCAGCCTTTCTTCAGGCCTTCCTGGGTCCTCCTTTTCTCCCCAATCCACATTGACTGAGTTTGTGTTTCCACCTTTTGTTTGTCAATGATTCCTAAGTAGAGATTCTGGAGCCAGACTACCTGGGTTTGAGCCCAGATCTGTCATTTATTAGCTTTATGACTCAATTTCCTCATCTGTAAAATGGGGATTATGGTAGTCATCATCTCATAGGATGACTCCTATGAGTCCTCAATCTCCCAATGACTCCAATCTCATTGGGAGATTTAGATGAGTTAATACAGGTAAAGCTCTTCTGTCAGTGCCTAGCATATATTTTAGTGTAGCTATTATTATTATTCCATCCCTCAGTTATATCTAGAACTCAAGTTTGTCCCCTGGCTTTCTATATGTAGCACCCATTTTGTGCCCAACCCAGGGCTAAGTACTTTGGGAGCCACAGAAGTATATGGCATTGTCTCCAGAAATGACAATGACAAGTTGCAAGAAAGGGGATATGCCTTAAAAGGGAGGTAATATATAATTAAGTATGAAGAGAAATACAGATAGGTGCTGTAATTCACCAGAACCTGCAATCACAGGGGTGTGGAGGTCATGGAAGGCTTCATGGATAAGCTCAATGTTTAGCTGGGACTTAAAGATTGGCTGTGATTTGTCAGAAAAATAATAGGCAGTACAGTCTAGGCAAAGGTGTGACTGCAGGGATGATCAGAATTTAATAGATTAGTCTGGCTGTAAATAATTGGGTTAGGTAACAATGGAAGATAGGATTATGAAAAACCTTGGCTATCGGCAATGCAGGTTTGAAAGTTCCGCTGTAAGATATGGGGAGCCCGTGCAAGGTTTCAAGCAAGAGAGACAAATGATGAAAACAAGAGGCTTATTTTAAACACGAAGATGGGTAAGACAGGATTCCTTTTAGCAACTCATGATCTCATAGGCAAAATAAGCATATAAGCTCAAACCATGATGACAAAGTGCTGTGGAGGCACCATGAAGTAATAAAACTACATTTGTTTTAAAACAGTCATTTCCTCCTTCTATCCATTCCCCAGCTATTTGTTGATTTTATAAATATTTGAGTTTGCTTTATGTCCACGCGTTGGCTTTAAATATGATAGACGATGCACATAAGCAGGACCTAGTCCATAGTTTGAAGGAGTTTATACTCAGAGGAAATGGGTTGCAAAAAGAGCTATATTTAAAGAAAGAAATGAATACGGGCAATGAGAGCTACAAGTTGGTACTGGAGCACAAAAGAAGGAAAAAAGACTTCAAATTGGATCAGGGAAGATGTTACTAGAGCAATGCTGTTTAAACGGGACCTCGAAGGGCCATTTGGTATCAATGACAGACATCTTGGGAAGAATAAGGTTGCAAAAGGAAAGTGGGAGAAAGGCAAAACACAGGAAAAATACTCTGAGTACCTGAAGAGTACAAGTGGGAAGAGTAGGGGATTAGAGCCGGATCATCTAGGGCTTTGGAGGCCAAGCCAAGGATAACATGCCAAGCTAGCACGTTACCACAGCAGTGCTTTAGGACAAGCATTAGCCTGTAACAGAACCAACCACTTGGAGGGCTTGTGAAAACACAAGTTCCACCCCCACAGTTACTGATTCAAGAGGTCCAGAGTAGGGCTGAGTATTTGTATCTTCATTAATTCACAAGTGATGCTGGTATTTCAGAACCACTTCCGGAGAGTTAATCTGGGGATCGCGTGGAGGATGACTTAGAAAGGGAGAGGGTAGAGATGGAAACACCAGTCAGAAGACAGTTATACCCATCCAGGTGAAATGAGAGACTAAGCTGGAATCAATGGAAATAAGATGGTCAGCTATAGTCAAGAGTAGGTATTTTCAAATAAAAGTCAAAATGATAGAAAGTGTCATCCTGAATTAACATTACATATTAATGATAGGAATAACTTCCTTTCAAGTTGTGTGAAAGGTTATCTTTTATTTCTTCTGGTAATGAATTGGCGTAGAAAAGCAGAACTATACTGGGAAGTGCGTAAATATAAGAATATTCCTTTTAATAGAAGAAATTATAATGATATATAGAGATAAAAACTTTGGGCTCATAATCTAGAATTTGATGAGACCACAAAAGGTGGAATCTAATCAATGCTTCTTCTCTCAGGAAAGATTACCTCCAAAATCTATCAAGATCTATAGTTGTATATTTAAGTTATGAAGATCCTGAAGGTGAGACGTGAAGGCAGGGTTAGGGGCTCTGGAAGGTTCAAATAGTAATTCCTAAGGTTTGGAGTTTAGGCCAAAGTGTCTTATTTATTATTATCATTCTAACTTCTACTAGTTATTCCTACTAATTAGATATCTAAAAGCAAATTTAAGCAATATATTCCTTTCAATGTTCCTAGAGATTTTTCCTGCAATAAAATACCATGTATCGAAAGCATTACATTTGAAACACTACCTTTTTTGCAGTTTATGTAAGTTACAAATATAACTTCATTATATTTGGAATTTTTATAAAGCTTAATTTTTTATAAGATGAGTTTTTACTCAATTTGAAATAAGAATAAATTACTACTAAAATTATGTAGCAAATCCTTTTTGTCTCTAGCAAAGATTAGTGTGAGAATTATTACACAGATCAGAGGAATCTTTATGGAGCAATGGTTCTCAACCAGGGTGATTTTTGCACTCAGGTGACATTTGGTAGTGTCTGGAGATATTTTTCCTTGTCAGAACTGTATATGCTCCTGGCATCTAGTGAACAGAGGTCAGAGATGCTACTAAACACCCAACTGTTCAGGGAAGCCTCCCACAGCAAAGAATTATCCAGCGAAAAATGCCAAGAGTGCTGCCTTTCTAGAGAAATAAAGATCACTTAACACAAGTATTTAATGAACATTTACTATTTTCTATCTAATGCACCCCATATATATTCATGAAAGTATAAATCATAATATCTTCCACAGTGAGATTTCTTTAGTGCATGGAGGGAGTAGTGATGTTATGTTTCATCGTATATAAATTAGAATTATTACCAAAGGATAAATATTCTGAAAGTATATATATTTTTCTTTTTATTTTGCTTGTGTCTTTCTTTGTAGAAATCTTGGTTGCAGTTTACTCACAGAACTGAGCTTTGGAACGTTTCAGGCCTGGCATGGAATGAAGTTTTTACACAAGTAGTAAGTGAAATAGAAGATGAATACATGTAAGAAACTGTGTATAAAAACATCATGCCGTTATTGGTTAGCTGGGTGTAAGCCCAGTATGAATTCTGGTAAGGATGTCTTGAGAGCCATTTATTTTTTATTTTTTTCAAATGAGGAAACTTAGGTACAAAGAGGCCAAGAGACTTGTTTAACTCATATATGAAACCCTCTGCTTTCCATAGTACTGAACTTTGGCTTGGGCAATAAAAGGCACCAAGCCAAAACACTCAAATTAGCATTGTCATGGAATCCCACTGATGCCTCTCCAACATGCGAATGGTCCATGAAGTTCCACTTTTGAATTTAACTTTGATTCCTGCTCATGTGCAAAGTTCCTAACTGCTTAAAATGTATGCAACACAGAGCTGCAAAGAACTAAGTTTAGCAGCGAATTCTTCAGGGAGCAAATGGTGTGGGTGCTTCCCCAACCATTATTAGCTCTTTTAAACGGTAAAGCAGAAAGAATTCCTGAAGGCACACCACAGGGCATTCCCCAGTCACCCAGAACATTATTTTTCAAAAAGCATATATCTCTGAAGTGTAATGTTTGTGGCCAATAGGAACCTTTGAGATATGGAAAAAGACGTTGTTTGTGTTCAGCTGTAGTGTGAAAAATATAAAGAAAATACATTGCTGTAGCCTAATACAATATACGTTCTTTGCTGACTACTCTTCAATAAGAAGTGTGGGTTTTACACCCCTTCAGCTCAAAAATTCTGTGATTTCTCATGACACAAGGAAATGATAGTGGGTACGTTCAATGGACCGAAGGCGATTTTAGACTCAAGGCAAAAAAGAGCTCTTCTACACCTGGCTTTGGAAAAGACTCTCTTACCTGTCTTGTGGGTCATAAATCCAGTTTCACACAGTTCACACATTTTGGGTTAATGAAGGTGTTGAGCCTGTGTCTGGAACTGGATTAGAAATTCCTGCAGATGCCTATCTTTAGCGCCCTCCTTCCTTTCCCTTGTTAGTTCGCTGATGCCTACCTTGGGGAGATAGCACCAAGGGTCAGTTTTTCTTTTGCCAGCACATCGGAGAGCAGGCTGATGAGGTCCCTTCACCAGGAGGTTTTAGTAGCGTCAATACAAGGTCTTAAACTCACCACCTTTCCTAAACATCCTATAACACCAAGAGTTCCTTATAAGAGTCAGAGTTTCACTATAGTTATGTAGGCAACACTGGAAAATATATTGTGGAAATCAATCAATCAATCACAGTTTAAAAATTAATGAATTCATTCAAAAACATTCACTGAGTACCATGCCCACTCTGTGTCAGCAGTGTACTACGTGCTGGGGATACAAAGACACATAGGGCAAGGACATTGTCCCCAAGAAGCTTTCATACTGGGAGGAGAAAGATGAAAGTTGATGGGAAAACATAGATGAGAGCCATTTTAGCACCTATGCAGCAGGGTAACAAGGTGAGGGAGGGGGGTGATGAAGTAGAAAATGGGTGGTAGGTTAGAAAAGATTTGTAATGGAAGAGGCACCAACTTGTTCCTTTTGAATTTGTTTTCCTCTCTAATGACCGAAAAAGTTAGTGAAAGAATCAGAACTATCTGGAGTTGGAAATAAATTAGTACTGTACTCCTAAAACTCATTCACAGTTACTTTCAAAAGATTGTCACACTATAGTAAGTCTTTGTCTTGGGCTAAGTCTTTCTAATAGACAAAGCTAATTTGATTCAGGAAACATTTGCCATGGTGAGATAAAAACTTTATTGCATCTCTTTCCAAAGGCAAGCCACCAAGGGAAGATGCCACCCTCGAGTTAAGTCATTTTACTACCTATAATGACGTATTATTGGGGTGTTTATAAGTTGCCTGCATTAAATAAGTTTGGAAAAGGGCCTCAGCTGAGGTGGATTTATCATGAATTCAATGAAGCTTAGGCTTCAGGGCTCCTCACTTGCAGAGGTCCCTTCCAAAGTCTTGAGAGGGGTCCTAGCGATTTTTGTATTCACAACTTTGCATGTTTTTATTAGATAGGATTTCCCAAAGTAGATGAGCTTCAGGCCCCACAAAACCTTGATTCATCACCGGGTTTCAGGTAGTTATAAGTCAGTAGGTTTCTTGAATGAAGCTTCTATGTTATTGACAAACATCAGGTGAAGTAGTTAGCAGTGTGGTAGTCTATTTTAAATCCGAAATCTACCTCAAAGATGAACCAAGAGTTTATTAATTACTAAAGTACCACTTTTTGACTGGTGGTAGTAATCATATCTCTTTCAGATAAAATCAGGAATGAAATATATTATGGAAAAGGAGCAGTGGTTGATAATCCTAAATGTTAAGTATACTTTTTCTTTCTGATTTTATAGTGTTTCTCCTTTATTCACCTAGGCAGGTCCAGACTGATGGCTTATTTTTAAAAATTCTTTTAGTCACTTCATTGGTTCTAACAATACAAGCTCCATGATTTTAGAAACTGAAGGACTCTACAATGTATACAGGCTATATAACTTAACCAGACAGTGCATTCACATGCTGTCTTGTCTGGTACACCAATATTGAACCAAGAACAAGAGAGAATAAGAGGAAAATCAAAGCCTTATCCCTTTTGAATTATTTACCCCATTTTGGAGAATATCAGTGAGGGAGGGGGGCCACACTATGAAGGCAAACTGAGCTGTGGTCACAGAGCTGCCCTAATGCTCCCCCAGTCAACTAGCATTGGTTTCCTTTAGATAGCTATGTACACGCAAAAGCTTACACACGTCAGGGTGTTGTCATCACTTTTTGCTATGTACTAGAATCCTGGCAGCTTCTCAGATTTAGAAAGGCGTAAAACAAAAATAACTTGGGTCTGCCCTTTGCCATGATTTAGGGTGGCTGTTTTATTTGTAATAGTTCAAAATTTTGAGACTGTCACACCTAGCAACTACTATATTTTCTTCTCCCAACTGCATCTTATTCTTCCCACCTGTAGTATTTTCTCCCATTCTATATGTTTTTTTCACTTTTTTGATAGTGTCCTTTGAAGCACAAACTTTTTAATTTTTATAAAATCCCATTCATCTATTTTTCCTTTGGTTGTTTGTGCTTCGGGCATTACATCTAAGAAACTGTTGTCTAATGCAAGGACTACTCCTGTGTTTTCTTTTAAGAGTTTTATAGCCTTTGCTCTTACATTTGGATATTTGTTCCATTTGGAGTTAATTTTCATATATGGTGTGAAGTGTAGGAGTGCAGCTTCATTATTTTGTGTGTGGATGTACAGTTGTCCCAGCATCATTTGAAAAGACTCTTCTTACCACATAGAATTGTTTTGGCATGCTTGTTGAAAATCAATAGACCATAAATATGAGGGTTCATTTCTATACTGTCATTTCTGTTCCATTGATTTACATGTCCTGTCTTATTCCAGTACCACACTGTGATTGCAGTAGCTTTGAACTGAGTTTTGAAACCAGGATGTGTGAGTCCCCCACTTTGTTCTTTACGAACATTGTTTTGGTTATTCTGTTTCCTTGAATTACCATATGAATTTTAGAATTAGCTTGGCAATTTCTGGAAAGAGGCCAGGTGGGATTTTGATAGGATTTGCAATGTAACCATGGGTCGATTTGGGAAGTAGTGACATTTTAATATGACTATCTTCCAGTCCATGAATCCAGCATGTCTTTTTATTTATTTAGATCTTCTTCAATTTCTTTCAGCAGTTTTGTACTTTTCAGTGTGAATCTTGTACTTACTTGGTTAAATTTTTCCCTAAGTATTTTATTTGTTTTGATGCTGTTACACATGGAATTGTTTTCTTAATTTCACTTTTGGATTACTCATTGCTGGTGTGTAGAAATCTGTTTTTTTTTTTTTTTTTTTTTTGTGGTATGCTGCCTCTCACTGTTGTGGCCTCACCCGTTGCGGAGCACAGGCTCCAGACGTTCAGGGTCAGCGGCCATGGCTAACGGGCCCAGCCGCTCCGCGGCACGTGGGATCTTCCCGGACCGGGGCACGAACCTGTGTCCGCTGCATCGGCAGGCGGACTCTCAACCACTGCGCCACCAGGGAAGCCCTCGAAATAATATTGATCTTATATCCTGAAACCTCGCTGAATTCATTTATTAATGCTAACAGTTATTTTCCTACATTCCCAGGAATATGTCTTGTGGTCTTCCAGTTTCCCAGGAATACATTGGAACATTTCAGTCTCTGTGGACATCTCATTCCTCAGCTTTTGTTTTTAAGCTTTTCGGTGGGCTGTTTTTTGCCCCAAACTGTTATCCATTGTCTCATGCAAGTGCCATGTTAAAATATTTGCTTGAAAATGTTTTCCGAAATGCCACCTGAGGAGAGGCTTTTCTCATTAGACTGCTGATGGTCAGGTCAAAGACAAGCCTTTCACGTGAGGTCTTCCAGGGGACCACCAGACATGTAAAACAATGACAGTTCTTTGGGAATGAGGCTTTGAAGGACCTCCCAGACTATGCTGCTCCTTCTGATACCAGGGATGTGGGCTATTTTTCAAGGCTACCACTGGCATGGAGAGCAAAGGTCGAGGACAAGTTCAAGCAACACAGATCTCATTGTTCTTACAGAAATTAATTTGTTTTCCTTGAATAAATTGCTCCCCACTGTGTTGCGAGCCTGTTGGTTAAATTTCCAGAGTTCAGAAGAAGTTGATTCTGACCATTTTTGCCAGTTTTGTTGTTGTTGTTATTGTTATTGTTGCTTCTATGGAGGGATGAATTTTTAGATGTCCTTCCTCCATCATTTTATTACTGATTTTCCTGCAATGTTTTTTAAAATCTCTAAAGTCTCAATGACCATAGGCGAATTAAATATTTATTATGGGAGATGATTAAGGAAAAAATGAAAAGAAAAATAAATAAATAAATAAAAAGAGAAAATATAATTCTCATAGAGGCTTTCCCAGATGGGTAGATGAAGTTTGAAAAGGTATTTCTATATTTAGTGCTCTCCAAATTAAGGTGAAAATGACAGATATTTTAAAAAAAAACCCTTTATTTTTTTCATTCATGTTAAACACAGGCTTTAGAGTCAGAACTGAGTTCAAATTCCAGCTCTGCTTCTTACTAGCTTGATGACTTAGGACAAGTTATGTAACTTCTCTGTGCCTCAGTTTCCTCATTTGTACAATGGGGTAATATATCTATCACATAAGGTTACTGTGAGGATTAAATGTTAAATGCTGATCACAGAAGCCTGGCAACCCAAAAGATATTAGTTTTGATGATTATCTTTATCATATTCTGCAAAAGTACACTAATAATTCTTGAGTAGAGTTAACCTAAAGTCATATATTCTCTTCTTTCTTCCTGTTTCTTTTGGGTTTTTTTTCCCTTATTTGTTTTACAGGGCAAAGGAAGAAAAAAAAAAAAAGAAAGAACTAAGAAGAAAATCTATTCCAGCATTTTGGAATACAATTTTGTTCCCCAAAATTAATTTGTTTATTTTATGATATATAAACAAAATGTTATTTATTTATTCAGCAAAGATTTATTAAATACCTAGTAAATATATAGCCACTATGTCAGGCACAGTAATAATATTGACACTAAAGTGTGGTCCTTGCTCTGAAGTTGCTGACAATCTAGGACACTGACAAGTAAACCAGTGATTACATACACAGTAACAAAGGCTATGATACTAGAATACACATGGGACTGTGTGATGGTAATATGGCTTTCACCAGTTCCTCTTGGATTTATCTCTTCTTTGGCTCCAGAACCAAGGAATTAGACCTATTTTTGTCTTTAATTAGGTAGTTTAAATCATGAAATTTTCAAAAAATTTGTAGAGATGAAAGAAATCACCTTGAATTATGGAGGACACTAGAAATAGTACTGTTTTACAGAGCAAGGGCTTCCTACCAGTATAGTCACTTCGAGGGTTTTGAACCTGAAAAGTTCTTTGGCATATTTTTTCTATGCTAGCCACTTTTTTTCTATTTTTTTGTTTGTTTCTCTTCTCCACTTTATCATCTAGAGACCTGCCTAGTTCCCAATGAAAGGGTGTTTTACAAATTCTAATGGTGATTTATAGGTAAAGTGAGAAAATGGGGTTTTTTTGACCTTCAAGTTCCATACCAAAAAAATTGAATATAAGCTTTCATGGAAGTAATTGAAAATGCAGATAATTTTAATTCCATTCCATTTTTCAGAATTCTCAATTGTAATCCTTTGACAGCAGTTGAAGATTCTTATCTTTTTACATTGCCAGCATTAAAATATTTGTAAGTATTGCAACAGTTTCATGGCTCATGAGATAATTTCTGCTCCTTCTTTCTTTCGTCAAAGATTGAGTACTTTGGCTAAAAAGTCATAATTTAGATTTTAACTGGGTTATTGAAAATAAGAGTTATTGGCAAAGAAGAGGATTAAGAAAGAATATATATGGGTAAGACAGCCAGCAGAGAATGAGAACAGTGTTGAAGAACACATATAGTTATGGAAGATGTAGATGAATGTAGGAATATTATTTATCCCAGAAAGCAAAAAGGAATAAGGGGTACATTATTTTTTTAAAAAAGAGTGATCAAAGAGGTAGATGCAATTGAAAATGAGAAGCTAGGATAATAAAAAATGATTGTGCTGTTCAGCACCAAGGTCATTCATTTGATGATGCAAATTTAAATTTCTTCAATAAGAGCTCTTTGGAATTATCATCTATGGCAAGTCAGAAGCCAGAATTGAAGTAATCACATGTTAAGTATCTTTTTAAGTGTAGAATTTTTGTCTTTGGGTTTTATATCATGCATGTTTGGGCTTCTCCTTCAGAGATATGGGAACAACACAAATGTCACAGCAATTGAAAGCATCCTCATGATGACCCTTGAATTGGAAAAACTGTAAGTTGATTTTTCTTACATTTATTTTCACTCATTTGTTTTTTTTATGTTTGTTTTATTATTTTCTTAAGTCAGGTTTACTTATGTACAATTTTCATTTCACAAAATTCACTGTTTTTAAATATACAGTGTGATGTGTTTTGACAAACGTATAGTTAGTTCTGTAGCCACCACCACATTTGAGGTAAAGAACATTTCTGCACTCCCAAAAGACCCCTCATGTCCCTTTGTAGTCAATCCACCCTCCTCCCACTACCAGCCCCTGGCAAAAACCAGTCTGATTTTTGTCCATGTAGTGTTGCCTTTTCCAGAAAGTCTTATAACAAATCATGTGGAATGTAGCCATTTGTTTTTGGCTTCTTTCACTTACCAGTCTCTTTGGAGATTTATCTGTTTTGTTGCACCTGTCAGTATTTCATTCCTTTTTATTGCTGAGCAGCATTCTAGTTGGGTGGATACACAGTTTGTTTACGCATTCAGTGACTGATGAACATTTGAGTTTTTTCTAGTTTTTTGGTAGTTTTCAACAAAGCCTCTGAAAACACACGTGTGTGTGAACATGTGTTTTGTGCGAGCATATGTTTTCATTTCTTTGGGGTAAAATACTTAAGGGTGGGATTGCTTCATCATATGCCAAGCGCATATTTAACTTTTTAAGAAACTGCTAAACTGTTTTCTAAAGTGCCTGTGCCTTTTTGCTTTCCCACTAGCAGTTTATGCGAGCTTCAGTTGCTCCACATCGTCACCTGATCCTTATATTTGTTTTTTAAAAAAATTTAGCCTTTCTCGTAGGTGTGTAGTTGCATCTCGTGGTTTTTGCCACATTTTGCATTTCTGTAATAGCTGATGATGTTGAGTGTCTATTGATGTGAAACATCTTTTTAAATGAAGTGTCTGTTCAAATCCATTTTTAAATTGGATATTTATATTGAGTTTTAAGAGTGCTTTATATAAAAAGCAATGGAAAAAGTCCTTTCTCTCAGATATGTGTTTAGTAAATATCTTCTCCCAGATTGTGACTTATCTTCATTGTATTACAGTGTCTCTGAAGACTAGAAGTTTTAAATTTTTGATGATCTCTAATTTAGCAATTTTTCTTGTTTTTCATATTTGTTTATTTGGCTGTTCTGGGTCTTAGTTGCGGCAGATGGACTCCTTAGTTGCGGCTCATGGGCTTCTTAGTTGTGGCATGCGAACTCTTAGTTGCGGCATGCATGTGGGAACTAGTTCCCTGACCAGGGATCGAACCCGGGTCCCTGCATTGGGAACTCAGAGTCTTAACCACCAGGGAAGTCCCTTAGCAATTTTTCTTAGATGGTTTGTGCTTTTCTGTGTCTTATCTAAGAAATCTTTGTCTGAGACCCCATTGTCTAACCCAAAATCACAAAGATTTTCTCCTATGTTTTCTTCCAGAAGTTGTATAGTTCCATTTAGGGCTATGATTCATTTTGAGTTAATTTTCATATATGTTGTGAGGGAAGGGTCAAGTTTCTTTTCTTTGTCATTTAAAAAAAACTATTTCTGTAGGACCCTATTGTGACAGTTTATTACACAACTTACTGCACCTTAAACTGTACCATCCCCCCTCCAATATGGCAAGCTAATAGAAACTTTCTGTTATGCCAAGGCTAGGTGAGGGGATTGCATGAGATTAGTATGCAGAAAGGGCCGTGCGTTTAGCAGTCTGTTCCAACCGTCTTTGTCAGGTCATTTGACAAATGAGTGTCTTCACCACGCCATCACACATTGTTCACTGCTCTAGCCTCATCTTCCTCAGCCTCCAACAGCATCTGCCACAATTGCGATCCCTCTCTTGTCAGCTAGATGCCTTCCTCTCTGGAGATTAAAAATTATTTCCCTATGTAACTACAATACTGTTAACACACAGTATTGAAGAAATTAAATTCCTACACAATGATATTACCTTATAAAAAGTTGCTATTCAAATTTCCCCAATTGTCTCTCTCATATAACATCGTTTCTTTTAACAGCTTTTTGAGGTATAATTGACATACAATAATCTGTGTTCACACACACGCATATATAAACACCATGGAGACACCACCAAAATCAAAATGTCCATCTCCTCAGAAAGTTTCTTAACATCTCTTTGTAATTCTTCCTTCCCATTGTTCCTGCCCTTCCCAATCACCATGCAACCATTGCTCTGCTTTCTGTTTGCATTTTCTAGAATTGTATGTAGAGGGAATCATACAGTGTATACTTTCTTCTAACTGGTTTCTAACTCGGCATGATCATTTTAATTTTCATCCATATTTTTGTATATATCAGTAATTCATTTCTGTTTATTGCCGAATAGTATTGCATTATACTGATGAACCAGTATTTATCTATTCACCATTGATGAACATTTGAGTTGTTTCAGACTTTGTCTATTACAGGTAAAGTTGCTATGAATATTTGTGTACAAGTCTTTGTATGGATGTATACTTCCACTTCCCTTGGGCAAATACCTGCAAGTAGAATGGCTGGATCATTGGTAAGTGTATGTTTAAGTTTTTAAAAAATACCTATTTTCTACAGTGGTTTGATCATTTTACATCTCTACCAGCAGTGTATGAGAATTGCATTTTCTTCACGTTGCGGCCAGCACTTGCTATGCTCGGTATTTTTAATTTCAGATAGTTTAATAGGTGTGTAGTTTTATCTCACTGTAGCATTCCTAATGATTAATCATGTCAAACGTCTTTTCATATGCTTATTTTCCATCTGTATATCTTTTTATCTTTTATCTATATTTTTCTGGAGTTTTGAGAGTTCTTTATATATTCTGGAAATTACTCCTTTATCCAATATGTAAGTTGCTAAGTATTTTCTCCCATTCTGTGACTCATCTTTCTGTTCTCTCAGTAGTGTCTTTTGCAGGGCACAAATTCTTAATTTAGATAGTGTCTAATTTATCTGTTTTTTTCTTTCATGGATTATGCTTTTGGTGTTGTATCTAAGAAATCTTGCCTAACTCAAGGTCATAAAATTTTCACCTCTTTTGTTCTAGAAGTTTTATACTTTTATGTTTTACATTTAGATCTTTGAACCAATTTGAGTTCATTTCCGTATATGGTTTGGATGGAAGTTCTTATTTTTTGTTTGGTTTTTGCACCTGTATATTCAATTGTTCCAGCATCATTTGGTGAAAAGACTATCATCTCTCCACTTAAATGCCTTTGAACCTGAAAGTCAGTTGTCCACATCTCTCTACTTCTGAACATTCTATTCTCTTCGTTTGATCCTTTTGTGTATCTTTACACTACTATCACAGTGTCTTGAAAGTGTTACTTCATAAGCCTTGAAATGAGTTACTGTTAGTTCTTCAACTTTGTTCTTTTTCAACGTTGTTTTAGTTATCCTAAATTTTATTTCCACATGAATTTTAGAATTAGGTTTTCAATTTCTATAGAAAAGCCTACTGGTATTTTGATCTATAAATCAGTTTGGGGAGAAATGATGTCTTAACAATATTGAATCTTCTGATCCATGAATACATTTTATCTCTTCATTTATTTAGGTCTTCCTTAATTTCCCCCAGCAATATTTTACAGTTTTCACTTTGCAAGTCTTTTACATGTTTTGTCAGATTTATTCTAAGTATTTTATATGTTTGATTCTATTATAAGTAGTATTTTAAAACTTTGATCTCTGATTGTTTGTTGAGATAAATTAATCTTTTTGTATGTTCATCTTGTACCCTGCAAACTTGAGAAACTCATTGATGAGTTCCAGTAGCAATTTTGTAGATTCTATCAGGTTTTCTCTATCATCATGTTAATGTGGAAATAAACATAGGTTTAGTTCTTCCTCTCCTTTCTGAATATCTCTTATTTTTGTTGCCCTATTGCACTGGCTAGAACCTTCAGTGCAATGTAAAATAGAAATAATGAGAGCAGACATCCTTGCCTTTGTCCTGATACTGGCGAGCAAGTTCTTTGTCCTTCACCATTAAATATGATGGTAAGTTTTTTGTAGAAGTCATTTATCAAGTTGAGGAAGTGTCCTTCCATTCCTCGTCTGCTGAGGGCTGTTTTTTTTCTTTAATCAGGAATGGATATAGATTTTTTCATTCTTTTCCTGCATCTATTGCAATGATTATGTGATTTTTCCCTTCTTTTCTTAATTTGTTTATTTATTTTTGGGCTGTATTGGGCCTCCATTCCTGCACGCAGGCTTTCTCTAGTTGTGGCGAGCAGGGACTACTCTCATTGCAGTATGCAGGCTTCTCATTGCGGTGGCTTCTCTTGTTGCAGAGAATGGGCTCTAGGAGCACGGGCTTCACTAGTTTTGGCACATCGGCGCAGTAGTTGTGACTCATGGGCTCTAGAGCTCAGGCTCAGTAGTTCTGGTGCACGGGCTTAGTTGCTCCATGGCATGTGGGATCTTCACTGACCAGGGGTCAAAGTCATGTCCCCTGCAGTGGCAGGTGGATTCTTAACCACTGCCCCACCAGAGATGTCCTGATTTTTCTTTTTTAGTGTAGTAAGTTGGTAAATTGATTTTCAAATATTAACCCAACCTTTGATTCTTGAGATAAACCCCACTTGATCATGATGTATCATCTTTTTATATATTATTGGATTTGATATGCTAAAATTTTGTTATGATTTTTTGCCTCTGTGTTCATGAGAGATACTGGTCTATAGTTTTCTTGTAATGTCATTGTCTAATCTTGATACGGTGAAAGTTGGCCTTATAAATAAGTTGGGAAATATTCCCTTCTCTTCAACTTTCTGGTAGAGTTTGTGTAGACTTGGCATTATTTTATTTCTTAAATGTTCAGTAGAATTTATCAGCTAAGCCACCTGGACTTGAAGCTTTCTTTGTTGGAAGGTTTTAAACTGCACACCCAATTTCTTTAATATCTGTATTCTTGAATAAACTTTGGTAGTGCATGTGTTTCAAGGAATTTGTCCATTTCATCTTGAATTTATTGGTATAAAGTATTCTATATATTCTCTTATTATCCTTTTAATATCAATAGTATTTTTCTGTTTTCCATTTTATTTATTTCTACTTTGATCTTTATTGTGTTCTTTCTTCTCTTACTCTGTGATTAATTTGCTCTTGTTTTTCCAGTTTAAGGTGGAAGTTGAGGAAGCTGAGTACCGCATTAGCAATAACCCACATGTTGACATATTATGTTTTCAGTTTCAGTGAGTTCAAAATAGTTTCTGATTTCCCTTTTGATTTCTTCTTTGACCACAAAGTTACTCAGAAGAGTGTTGTTTAGTTTCCAAATATTTGGAACTTTTTCGGATTTGTTAATTTCTAATTTAATTCCACTGTGGTCAGAGACATATATTGAATGAGTAAAATCCTTTCAAAAATTTTTTTAAGTATTTTTTTTTAATTAATTTTTTCTGCGTTGGGTCTTTACTCCTTCACCTGGGCTTTCTCTAGTTGCGGCAAGCAGGGGCTGCTCTTCGTTGCAGTGCATTGGCTTCTCATTGGATGACTTCTCTTTTTGCAGAGCACAGGCTCTAGGTGCGTGGCCTTCAGTAGTCGTGGCACACAGGCTCTAGAGTAGAGGCTCAGTAGTTGTGCCGTACGGGCTTAGTTGCTCGGCGACATGTGGGATCTTCTCGGACCAGGGATTGAACCCATATCCCCTGCATTGGCAGGCAGGTTGTTAACCACTGAACCACCAGGGAAGTCCCTATTCCTGTATTCTTAATCTTTGTGTAGATCCATATTCCAATCTGGTGTCATTTTCCTTTTGCTTAAAAATACTTCTTTTAACATTTCTTATAGTGAAATGCTACTTGTAAAGAATTCTTGCAGCCTTTGTATGTCTGAGACAGTCTTTATTTTGCTTTTGTTTTGATACATCTGGGTATAGAATTCTAGCTTGATAGAATTCAATTCACTACTTTAAAGATGTTATTCCACTGAGTTCTCATTTACATTGTTTCCAGCAAAAATTCTGCTGTCATCGATATCTTTGTTCCTCTGTATGTAGTGTATAGGTTCTTCCTCTGGCTGCTTTTAAATTTTTCTCTTTATTCCTGGTTCTGGGCAATTTGATAATTTTTTTGCATTGGTGTAGTTTTGTCCATGTTTCTTATGCTTAAAGTTCATTGATCTTCTTGACTTTGTGGCTTTATAGTGTTTACCAGTTTGGAAAAATTTTGGCTATCATTTCTTCAAATGTTTGTATTTCTCTTCTCCTTCATGGACTCTAAGTTCACATGTATTAGGCCACTTGAAGTTGTTGCCCAGCTCACTGATGCTGTATTCTTTTTTGTTGTTGTTTTGTTTTGTTACTCTTTTTGTTTCATTTTGGATAGTTTCTATGACTATACCTTAATGTTCACTGACCCTTTCTTCTGCAGTGTCTAATCTGCAATTAACCTCATTCAATGTCTTTTTCATTTAGCCATTGTTTTTAATTGCTAGAAGCTCAATTTGGGACTGCTTTACGTTTTCTGTGCCTGTACTTAACATTTTCAGTGTTTTGTCTGGGTTTTTGAACATATGAAATACAGTTATAATAACTTTTCTTCATGTATAAAAACTTTTAAAATGTCCTTTTTTGCCAATTCTAACATCTGTATAGATTATGGGTTAGTTTTGATCGGTTGCCTTTTCTCCTCACTATGGGGCATATTTTCCTACTTCTTTGCATGCTTGCCAATATTTCATATGATCCCCGATACTGTGCGTTTTTGTTTCTTGTGTACTATATATATTTAAATTCTTGTAAAATGCTTGGACTTTGTTTTGGGTGGAATTAAGTTACTCAAAACAATTTTATTCTTTTAGGTCTAGCTTTTAAGATTCGTTGGGTAGGAGTCCAAGTAGCCTTTAGTCTGGAGCTCATTATTTGCAACTACTGAGACAAGTCTTTTCTGAGTATCATGAGGTTTTCCAATTTGACTTGTAGGAACAGGTACTATTCCTACAACCCTGTTTGATATCCAGATATTCTTATTGTTAATCCTTTCATGTGGTTCTTTTCCTGGCATCAAGTAATTCCTCACACAAATGTACTGACAAATACTTTGTTGAATTCTCAAGAGATCCCTCTGCATATCTCCAGAGTTCTTTGTCTGTGCACTTCTTTTCTCTCTGATAGTCTGCTTTGTGAACTCTAGTTACCTTGATTTTCCCAGACTCTCAGTTCCATTTCCTCAGTCAGGGAATCCACCAGTCTCTGCCTGCACTTCTCTTCCCTGTACCATGACCTGGAAACTCTCTCAGAGAAGTAAGTTAGGGCAATTATAGGGATCACTTCATTTATTTCCCATCTCCTGGGGATCACTGAACTTTATTGCCTGAGGTCCAGTTCTTGAAAACTGTTGTTTCATATGTTCTGTCTGATGATTTCATTGTTTCAGGTGGGAGGTTAAATTGGTCCTTGTTACTTCATCTTGGTCAGAAGCCAATAACATTCAAGTTTGTTTTATTTTGATACAGGGTCCAATTAAAGATTAGGCATTGCGTGTCATGTCTTTGTTTCCTTTAATCTACAATATTTCCCTCCTATGTTTTTTTTTTGGTCTTTTATGACATTGGTATTTTTGAAGACTCTAAGCCAGTTAGCTTGTAAATTGCCTGACAATCTGGATTTGTCTATTTCCTCATTAGATTCAAAGTAAATATTTTGGGGAAGAATACTATGTAGGTGATGTATTCTTCATACTTCATCAGTTCAGCTGGCCCAGTGCTAAGTTTGATCACTTGATTAAGGTGGTATCTTCCATATCTCTCCGTTGTAAAATTATTTTTCCCCTTGGTAATTGATAAATCATATGTGGGGTGATACTTTGGGATCAGTGAAGATCCTACTTTCAAACAGCTCTTCACCCAGCTGTGCATCAATGATAATCCTTGTCTGAATCGATTATTACATTGATAGATGCAAAATGACACTTTCCTAATTCTATCATTCCTTTTGCATTTATTAGTTGACATTATTTTATAAAGAAGAGCTCCCCCACTTTTCATTTTGAGTATCATTATGAACTCATGTGCTTTTTTTTAAGTTAACTATGTTATACCTTATTATAATGATAATTTTATTGTTTGGGATGTTCCTTTTGTCCAGATTTGGCCAATGCAATCTCTGTTATTGTTTAACCGCAGGATGCTTTTTTATTACTAGAATAATTTCTAATATATTACTACTCATAAATAGGACCTGAGAAAGGGACTCCAGAAGGTACAATATTATTCAGACTATTATTACATGTCTGCCTTCTTCCTGTGTACTCTCAACCCAAAGTGAGGCTTTTGGGTTGGAAGGAGATACTTCGGATTTAAACTACAGATCAGTGTCACCCAGTTCTAATCCCTATTCCCTTTTTTCTAGGCATACCGTACCTACTGCCATCCTAATCCTTCTGTTGGGCACCTCTCTCCTCCTCTATATTTATTTACAACAGTCAAGAGCAGCAATTGGCCAACCGGCCCCTATCCAGTTCTGCAGTCCATATGCCCCAAGAACTCCTTTTTGCACTGGTCTGTGGTGGCCTTGGCCTACCTCTTCTACCTTCTCAAGTAACTCTTTTACCACGAATTTAATTACCTGTGTTTCCATTTATAGGATCTTACCTAGCCGTATGGCCTGCTGCCTCTGCCAAGTTAAAAATACCATTGAGGTTGTCTGTAAGACATTCAAGCTACGTTGTGACAGGGAATGCCTGACAGACGTAACACATTGTGGTGAGTCTCAATTGCAGGATAATAAATTTTTAATTTTTAATTTAATATTTTAATTTTTATTTTTAATCGATGATGATAAATTTTAAAATTAATGATGTAACTGAGTTTTTTTAATTCATTCATTCAGAGTTCCAGCTCCCTAGGTTTCTAAGAACTACCCCTTTGCTAAAAATCAGATTCTAGGTTACATTATTAAGCTAATAATAGCTCAGTTACATTGTTAGCTTAATAATGTAACGGATCCGCATAGTTAAAGGAACAAGAGAAAGGAATCCAAGGGGGAAGGGAATTAACATTAATGGCCCCATATCCTATGCTGTGCTCTCTGCAAATGAGAACTTATTGATATAGCGCATCACAGTTTGTTAACTGATTTTATATACATTAGGTCTCAGTTACCCTTTGTCTTATACGATATGTTTTTGTTTATTTTGTTTGTTTCTGCAATTTTATAAAGAGTACAAGTGATGCTGTTTTATGTCCTATTTGGAGCCTGAGAGTTTCTGGTTCCATAACCAGAAGCTGCTACCTAGTCCTTCTAATGGAATGGAGAGCTAGTTTATTCTTAGACTCTCAAGCTCTGAACTTGCTCTGAATCTCATGCTTTTCTATCCACAAAACACTCAGGGCCTTTCAACTATTTTTCTATATATTAGATTTATTGGCACTAACTTTTTAAAAAGCGCGGGTGGCCGTTCGCTGGTGCAGTCCTCTTGCGCCACGAGCAGCGCATGCGCGGTGATGTTAGGATGCTGCATTTGGTACCTTTTGCAGTTCCCATCGGGGGTGACAAAACCTTGCTGGTGTGGGAGCTGAGCTCTGGATCCACGGCCGAGGCCTTGCAAGTGAGAGGAGCCGGAGTGGAGGGAGGGGTGGAGGAAGCCGCCCCGCACCCCAATAACTGGGCGCCCCGGGGTACTGCTTCAGCACCTCATCTGCCTGTGGTCTCTGCTGAGAGGAATCTTAGTTCTAGAGACAACCTGAGCAGTCACCTCGCCCCCATAGATTTTTGAGGCATAGTTCCCAACAGAAGGCATTGCCTCCTAATGCTTCTCGAAGCTTAGGATTTCAGAGGGAACTTGTTCATGAAATGAGAAGTGTTTGGAGTAGCAGACTCACCACAGTTACCTGTGGCGAAGGGCTGGGGGAATATAAGGGAATGGGCGGTTTGGTTTCCTAGGCCTGAAATTTACTGCACTTTCTTAGTGTGAGACCACCCTAGAGCATTCTGTGTTCACAGTCTTCTCCTGATTTGGCCTTCTGTATTCTGTCTGAGTCTTCCCAAACGCAGCAGTGGGTGGTCCTGGGTTCTATGCCATCATCAAGTTTTATTCAGCAAGGGATGCCCATAGAGCCCAAAAGGCATGTGACCAGAAGCAGCTTTTTCACACATCTCCAGTGAAGGTGGGTCCAAATGTGCAGACTGTGCACTTTCACTGCTGAGGGCCCGGGTTGAATCCCTAGTCTGGGAACTAAGATCCCAGGGGTAAAAAAAAAAAAAAAACGGCCAGCGTTTGTACAGCACTGTGGTGTACAGAATGCTCTCAGATGCACTGCTCCACTGATCCCCCAGTTCCCTAGTGGTTTCTTCCTTTTTTTTAGATGAAGAAACACGAACTCAGGATGGTTAAGTGGCTTACTTAAGGTTCATGGCAGTAAATGTGGAAACTAGAGGCCAAACCCAAACTTAACTGCTGTTAAACCCCAGGTCATTTTATGCTGCCCCTTAATTTAAGAAATCTTCACAAGAGTCTTCCTTATATTTACTTTTATGTGGATTTTAAATGTGTGAGGTTGACAATTTATTTTAATTAATTAATTTATTTATTTTTGGCTGCGTTGGGTCTTGTTGCTGCACGCCGGCTTTCTCTAGATGCATGAGCAGGGGTTGCTCATCGTTGCGGTGTGTGGGCTTCTCATCGCAATGGCTTCTCTTGGTGTGGAGCACGGTTTCTAGGCACGCAGGCTTCAGTAGTTTTGGCTTACAGGCTCTAGAGCACAGGCTCAGTAGATGTGGCACACGGGCTTAGTTGCTCTGCGGCATGTGGGATCTTCCTGGACCAGAGATTGAACCCGTGCCCCCTGCACTGGCAGGCGGACTCTTAACAACTGTGCCACCAGGGAAGTCCCGAGCTTGACAAACTTTTGTCAGATGTAACATAAAGGAGGCTTCATCATCATCATTACTGTCAAACTGCCTATTCAGAACTCCCTTCAGATTCCAGAAAATGGTTAAAATATTCTTTAATGCATTGTAGAAACCTTATTCCATATCAAAATGCCATCCAATTTTACTTCCCCAGAATTAACATTTCATTATGTACTTCCATTCAGCCACCATTCCTTTTTCAAGGACCTTTTCAATTCCTCTGAATAAGTGAGTGAGGCTTAGATTTCCCAGACCTTTCCCTTTATAATTGTGTGTCTTCTCTGATTGGCTTCTTGCTCTGGCTACTTCCTACTGACCTTGCTGCCTCTTCTCACCCATATTTCTGTACTCACTGATTTCACCTTTATTGAATCTGAGAACTCTCCTCAGATGTGACTCCAGGTACACTACCTCCCACTTCTTTACCCTGTTTAACACCCTCTTCAATCCTGGCAGTACTCCCTGGGATTGAAATGATTTTGTGTCAGACATTCTTTAATTTGCACACCCTGTGACCATTTCACATAACCACTCAGATATTACAGATGGTCCTGGAAAGATGAAACAGTTACTTGGTATCAGTTGTGAGTAATGAGTTGTTTTCTTATATTGGACATTAAGACCATTCCATAAGCATAGGTTGTGAGATTTTCACAGCATAAAGCCCGTCACTGATAGCATAATGAAGAAAATGTTCTCCAAGTCACTATAGAGTTGAGAGGAAAGGGCATTCGTATTAGATTTGTATATTTAATGCAGAGCCTTAGTTTACTACCCACAATCCCGAAATTTTTCCCTACTTTACTTATGCGTTCTTTTTCAATTTTATTTATTTATTTGCTTGCACTGGATCTCAGTTGCAGCAGATAGCTCCTTAGTTGCGGCTCAAGGGCTCCCCAGTTGTGGCATGTGGGCTCCCCATTTGCAGTAGGCAGGCTCCTTTTTTTGTGGCTTGCAGGCTCCTGAAATTTGGTGTGCAAACTCTTCGTTGCAGCATACATGTGAGACCTGGTTCACTGACCTGGGATCGAACCCAGGCCCCCTGCATTGGGAGCATGGAGTCTTAACCACTGCACCAGCACGGAAGTTCCAATTATGTGTTCTTTTATTCATTGGCAGGTATACATACTTCTTATCTTACTTCCCCTGTGTTTTTTACAAATACAGAAAAGTGAATAACATCTTAAATTAAAACCAAGGAAAGGCCTAGTGTATCTGAGCTTTTCTTAGTAGCACGAAGGGAAAGGTTTGCCAGCAAGAACTGTGGCAAGGTTATCCCAGATGTCAGCTGTCTCTACTACCCAGGAGCTCAAGCCTTTCTGAAGCTTCCTAATTGTCCAGGACAGCTCCATTTTGACTCACTGTACAGGGCCTAGCATCCCATGCGACACTCAATATTTAAAAATTAATCTTCATTTCTCCTTCCCAGCAGGCAACTTCAGTTGGAGAAAGTAACTTCATTTTCTTATGTACTCATTCATTCACTCAGTCAACAGACCATCACTCCTCTATTATATGCCAATATGTATTCTTCTTTCTGGTAACAAGGAAAGAATAATATATGGTTCCTTCAAGCACTGAAGGAGCTCATAAACTAGTGACAGAGGAAGATGCACAAACAAATCCATAAAGCATTAACAATTCTGTGATTTTATTTGTATTATTTGAATTTTTATGACTATATTTATATACTACACCCTGTTCAAAATGGAAATGGACATCTAAGAAAGAACTAGTGATATAAAAACTCCACAGTAATATGTAAGTTCTTTAGAGAGTTAAGACTGGAAATATTTGCACTGTCAAATAAGCCTGTTAATGCAGATGAACCTCTAATTCTTTTCGTTGCTTTATTTACATTTATAGAGGTATACATATTCCCTCTTCTAACAGGGGTTAGTAACTTGGGGAGGGGGTGCTACAGATTCAGGTCCTAATTCAGTGGCAGGTCCGTCTTATCTCCTCTTCAGGTCATATTCTCAAGCAGGAGATACAGGATGAGGTGAGTAAAACAGTTCACTTCCTTTGCTTACCCCCAGCCCCATAATAGGCTTCTCCTGGGCTTCCTTGGTTCTTTCATCATCACTTTCACCACCAGAGGTCAGAGAACCTTCCAGTTAATCAGGGGTCCTGGAAATGATGCACAAAAATACTGACTGAAAAATAATAAATAACATTTATTTAGGACTCACTGTGAACTCATTGCTTAAAATGTCCTACTTAATCTTCACAACCACTCTATAAAATTGGTATTGATAAATCTCAGGTATATCGAAAATGAGTCTTTATGTAGGGTCGTGATATTTTTAGGTCTTTTATGTCTTTAGGTTCATCTCGGCACCAGACATAAGGCGGTTCAACATAATACGCTTGCCCTAAAGAGCTCCAGATGCCAAGAACTGGGAACATACAACTTTGGTTTCCGTGGGTGGTCAAAAAGGATCATCAGGGTAAACTCTGTAGATTTTCTTTGACTAACCAGACTCCTTTCAACATTGAACTCCTAGACTTTAGAGGGCAGAACAGAACAGGGCTGTGGGGAGGAGTTGTGAGAGACTTCCACATGGAAGTATCTGAGCATTGGCCTGCCACCTAGAATTAGTGATAATCTCAATGACTTGGATGGTGGTGTCCAAAATTTTCTCCAGTATTTGTATGTTATATCATAAAAAAAAATAGTTGTCCATATCTAGTCATTCCTTTGCAAGTCTCAGTTGATTTTGAAGGGATAGCATACCTAAACTATTACCTGGGATTGCTGGAGTTTGGTATTTATTTCTAACAACAGAATATGTTGAAGTCTAGCCTTTAATTCAAAATCCTAACAGCTTCAGGATCTTTCTAACATTGAAGAAAGAGAAAATACAGATATTGTGACACCACTTCAGAAGCAAAGCCTGAAGGTCTTCTGTGCTTTAGAGGTGTGTTGCCCTCCCACGAGTGCAGGAGTCCCTGAGTTGGCATGGCCTTTGGAGAAGTTTAAGGAAGGCCTGTTGTCCAGTATGTGTGTGGGGCGGGGAGGTGAGGGAGTGGGATTTCTCTTTTTTCCTTTCTTTCTGAAATTCAACTTTTCAGATACATCATCACCTTCTCTAAGCAACGAAAGCCCTGGGCAGAATTTTTCTGCCCGACGCTATAGGTTTTTATCTTAGGGAATACCTGACAGCACCTTAATCTTCAGAAATTTGGAACTCACTGCCTGCCAAGAAGCTTAGGAGGAGGGAAAATCAGTTAGGAATGTTTTTTTTTTTTTTTTCGTTAATAATTATTTTTGTGCTAAAATAGTCCTTCAAATGCACATGTCTTCTGGCCTTCAGTTATCCCAACAAAATCATTGTCTAAAGATTGAAATAAACTCTTGTGTAAATGTTCAGTCTTTTGCCTCCTGTAAAAGGACCTGAGCAGAATAATTAAATGTAGATTCCTAGAAAGGGGATTCTGATTGGTACTGAGTTTTTTCCTAGAATCCATGGCACTTGGGCTTACGGTTTTAAGTCAGAGGCAGGCTGTTAGCGAATGGGGTGGAGGAGGCTCCACTATTCACCTGAGTGGGTGATGGTTGAGGAGAGGCCAGATCATCTGCACTACAACCAAATCTATCTCACTGTATGAATCCAGCTGTTTATGCACAGGAGAGCAGGGTCTGTAGCAGTGTAGCCTCAGCTTCTCCATTTGAAATCTGTGAGTAATATGAGATTTCTGCCACGTTTTTGGTTTGCATTTCCCGTCTAGTATTTTAGGAACTTCCAGAATACATCTGAGCTGTAAAAATATGCCATGCCAGGGTATACCTGCAACAGAGACATTCACCCGTAGCCCAGTGTTGTGCCTGCCCTTAATCACTAAGGTAATGATCTAAGGATCACAGATGCATTTTTAGTTTTAAACGTATAACCTAGAAATCAGTTATTCATATAGACATTTTAAATTCATCTGTTTTGGTTGGATTTAGGGTCATTATTGTTCTTTATGAAAAGGAAGATAACCCAGAAGCTTGCTATTCAGAAAGCTATGACAGATGCATTTCAGAAATTGCTGATTGTGGTTTTAGGTAAGACCTTTTTGATTGTCGTTGAAGTGCTTCAGTTTCAGTGAGCAAATAAACTTATTTGAAAAGTTAATTGGATGAAAATAATGGTTATCAAAAACATTACATATTCTTTCATTCACCAGATGCTTTCACAGCAGCAGTCTTACATTTGTGCTTTGTGGCATTTATGAGAAAAACGACAGCAAATATTATTGTCCCCAGTGTTTAGATGTAGAATGACTTGCCTCAGTTCATACAGAAAGTGTTTGATCCACTTCTTCCTCAGTTGCTTGCTTATCATACAGAATGGTGTAGTGATTATAAGCCTTGGACACCTGTGTTTGAGTCCTAATTTTGTCTCTTAGATTTTCTTGTTGTTGTTGCAATTTTAGATTTTTGTAGCCAGAGACATTTGTAGGTATTTAATATCTCTAAGCTGCAATTTCTTTATCTGCAAATAGGGTTAGTAATTCAGCTTACCACCAAATGGGGGATATTGTAAGAGTAAATGGGATGATGAACCTAACAAGCTTAGAGCTATGCCTGAAACATAGTAAGCAGAGAAAATATATGGACTATTATTATTACTGCTGTTTTCTTGTTTAAGAGTTTATTAGATTATGTTTTTGGAATCAGTTTAATTTCAGTTTTCATTTCTGATGTATTCGGTGAATATTATTCTTTTTTTTTTTTTTTTTTTTTTTTTTACATCTTTATTGGGGTATAATTACTTTACAATGGTGTGTTAGTTTCTGCTTTATAACAAAGTGAATCAGTTATACATATACATATGTTCCCATATCTCTTTCCTCTTGCGTCTCCCTCCCTCCCACCCTCCCTATCCCACCCCTCCAGGCTGTCACAGAGCACCGAGACAATATCCCCGTGCCATGCGGCTGCTTCCCACTAGCTATCTACCTTACTACGTTTGTTAGTGTGTATATGTCCATGACTCTCTCTCGCCCCGTCACAGCTCACCCTTCCCCCTCCCCATAACCTCAAGTCCGTTCTCTAGGAGGTCTGCGTCTTTATTCCTGCCTTACCCCTAGGTTCTTCATGACATTTTTTTTTTTTCTTAAATTCCATATATATGTGTTAGCATACTGTATTTGTCTTTTTCTTTCTGACTTACTTCACTGTGTATGACAGACTCTAGGTCTATCCACCTCATTATAAATAGCTCAATTTTGTTTCTTTTTATGGCTGAGTAATATTCCATTGTATATATGTGCCACATCTTCTTTATCCATTCATCCGATGATGGGCACTTAGGTTGTTTCCATCTCCGGGCTATTGTGGTGAATATTATTCTTATATAATAACCGGCTACGTTTTTGTAAACCTTGAAAGTGGTCATGCGATTGAATAGTGTTGGTTTTGTTCCCTATCGAGTTATGCAGCGGTGAGAATGGCATAAGCTGTGCCCAAAGGAAACTTTATGATTAGTAGATCCCCAGAACAGAACTGCTCCCCTGCTTCACAGCCCTGCAGGCTGAGAAATCCTAGCTAAGTTGTCAGAGACTTCATTTGCTTGTAAGAGTTGACCCTGGATTGGTCTTGTCTTTCCAGCCTGGGCAATCTTTCCAGTGAAGTTTGATTTTCCTGGTCATCAGGCAGAATCTCCATCAGCTGTCAACTCTGGGTAACAGCCTTTAAGAACCAAACTAAATGACTGGGTTGTTTGTGCCTAATATGCCCAGGCACTCCTTATATATACCCAAAACTCCTTAGACCAAAAAGCCTGGTGGCTCTAACTTGCCTTGAGGAAAGCTGTATTGTGCAAAATGTACATGGGCCAGTTTCTGCCAGTAGAGTGTTCAAATGCTCACTCTCTCTGTCTCTGTCTCTAAAGCTATGTTCATTGTATCTGGTAGAATTTTGGTCCCAAGGAATAGGCACTTGCTTTGCTTCTAATAGGAAGTATCTATTGTAGTCCAGTGGTATCTCTCCCAGGTTTGAACTCACTTTGACTCTCCCCTAATGCCTTCCTATTTAACTGTATTGTGATTGAACATGTTTTTTCCACAGCTTTTAATTTCTGTGTCCTTATTTCTTAGTTCTTATTTCTAAGATCATAAATTTTTGAACCAAAGTTGATACTTCTTATATATGTTTTCACAAATAATTATGATAAAAACTGAAGTGTCAGATGAGGGAACTTCTAGGAAAATGCTCTTATTTTCTGCTTTTAGAAGTCAAAAGAATGTCTGTTTATTCGGTGCTACCATTGTATATAGGAAGTTTAAGAACAAGAAAACTTCTGAATTGATCCTTGTTAATTTTATTACAGAAAGTGGTAAAACAGCTGTGGCATATAGACCCTGTGAAGAGGTCACAGATGCTAGAACCGAAGAGGAGCTACAGGATTTAATTCAAGTATGTGGAGATAAAAGCTCAAGGGGTACACAGCCAGTGTAGCCATAATTCAAAACAACCAGCAGGATATGGAAGACTTCAGCATATCTACTCAGCTCTGTGTTCCTTAGGAAAAGGTGAAACTCTGAAACTGCTTTTGAGGCAGGAAATTTCTAGGACTTTTCCAAGTTCTGAGCCTTGTCTCTGGCCCCTTATTTGAAGTTTGGAGAGTAGGATTGAGGGCCACCAGTGTACGTCTACAGTTGTGGACACAGGCCCTTAGAACTCCCCTCAATTAGAATTGCAGGGATTTGGGAACAAAGTAACTATGGTCTTAAGTGTGATTATGCTACACTGTTTAAAAACAATTCATGCCTTTCAAGTAAGGTATATTACCCAGATCTCAGCATCTCATATGTATCTTGTGTTAAATATTTTGCCAAAGAACCTTTCTGTAAAGAAGTTATATGGATACCTCGAATTAGGGATTAAGTTGTCAACGTAATTTCTGAAAGAAAACATTAATGTACTGCATATAGGATTTTTATTTAAAATGAGCAAAAAGTGTGTTTCATGCCATTGAGAGCTTAATTTTTGCCTAGATTTCTGATTATTTAACTCACCCCAATGTTGCAAAGTTTGTTTTGAAGGGAAGAAAGTAGAGAAAGAAAAGGTGGTTATGTTCTGAAAAATGAAAACTTTTTGAAAGTTTTTCCCGTACAAAATAATTATTTCAATTCAATTTAAATCAGTCAAGGAAACTTGAAACGTATACATGTTTAGGCTTTAAGAAGTCTAGCTTCCTGTGAAATGTGAAAGGAAAGGATTCCGTATTGATACTAAAGATTTTGGAAACCTGATTATAACAAGAGATCCACTCCTAAATGAGGCCAATCTTGGAATCAGTTCCATTTAGAAACCATTATGTGCTAGGCACTGGAAATAAGGTGAAGCTCCTTCTCTCTTGGAGTTTAGGTGTTAAAGGTGTAACAGACAATTAAAAAGGACTAAAATTAAATAGATTATGAAAAGAACTGTGAAGAAAGTAAACTTCGTGCTAGTTAGAGTATTTCAAGAAAATTACTTAACATGCTGACTTTAACATTCTAAGTATCTTCTCCATATGTGCACACAAGGTAGACCTCTGAAAAGTGGCACTGTAGTTTTTTCTAGATTAATGGCTCTGTTGAGACAAGGTGGGATGTGGGACATTTTCCCATGCTAATGTAAAGGGCCATTCACTTGGTTTTAAACTCTTTCCCAGAATGAATTGTTCACCTGCCCCATTCCCCTCCTACAGAAATTCTGGAGTCATCACTGATTCAGTGGTGACCCCCTAATAATAGAGTGGTGAATGAATCATGAGACGTGAATACTGAGAGTTTGGAGGAAATGGCAACATTTTAGCATAATTGTAAGGTGTGTTCCCCTCCCGCCACCCTAACTGGTGCTCATTTTGCAGGTCAGCTACTTTTCATGTCAGCCGTTTGGCCAAAGGGAGGAAGAATGTCTCTCAGACTTCAGCTTTGAGGGGGAAGAGTTGAGATTGCCAGAACTGGACTAGCACTTTTGAATTTCCCAGAATGCCAGGTCCTTTGGTTTCCACGGGAAGCTCTGCATCGTTCCCAACCCCCCTCAACCACTGGGCTGTCAGAGTTTGGGGCCACTCGGGTCTGCAGCCCAAATCCCGCCTCATTGTTTGGAACCGGGGTGCGCAGGGCGGCTTTGGGAAGAGGGCCCAGCAGGAGGTAACTGTCACCTTTGCAAGGGGAAGGATGACTTGCGCCCTGTGGACTCTGGGAGAAAGTCCCACTCTGGTGGCGCGGATTGGATCTCCGAATGAGCCTAATAACGGTGGCATAACTAAAGACGTCATAAATAACGGGTGGGACGTTTTGCGGGGCCGGTCCACGCGGTTGCTAACATGAGCCCTCACATCGCGGCACTGGCATAGCAGTTCGATTTGGCTCTGGAGGAGGATGTGGCTCCGACTCCTCACTGGCCTGGGTCACTGTGCCTGGGAGCCGCCGCATGTTATGTCGTGGCTGCGCCTCTGTGTCGTGGCTGCACCCCACGGCTCTTCCTCACATGGCAACAACGGTCGCTTCTAGTCCAGGCAGTTCAGCCTCCGGAGTGGGCCATGGGCCCCGTCCAGGTAATCCCCAACCCCGCACGGCTGACCGAGGCTTTGTCTTCAGATGCCTAAGAACCCTTCCCAAATTGCCCCATGCCCTTACATCCCTGGCAGAAGCCGGGGGCTTTAACTACTTGACGTCCTAGTCTCCATTCCAGATGTTAGCCCGGCCTCATCAGGAGTTGACTGAGACTGGGGTTCCATACCCGGACACGGATTCGGTTGGAGAGCTGCCTACAGGGCCAGATCAGTTTGCTGTTCCACATCAGGATCTGAATAACAAGCAAACCCAACATCAAAAGCTCCCAGAGGCAGTTCCAGTGCTAGACTGGGATCAGAATCAGCCCTTGGTTCTCCTTTCTCGACACAAAAGTAAGACTAAACACATAGGTCTAGATGAGGCTGAAGGTCACCAGTCATTTGTTCATACTTGTTCCACCTCTAGGTAGTAAGAGCTCAAAACCAATGAAGTTTATTGTTTCACCCCCAAACCTGAAGAAAGATCTAGTTCAGCATCAACGGCTTGCCAAAGTTGTTGTTGGAACTACAGGCCAATTTCGAAAAAAACACTCAGGGTCTAGAACGACAGTTGCAGGGTTGTTGTTTGGATACCAGTATGGATGCCATTTAACCTGAGGAGAGGTGACCTAGGGATTTTTTTAGGAGCCCAGATAAAACTATGGAGCCCCCAGAGGAAGCTGAAACTTCTCCATCCCAGCAGGAGGCCCAAGCTCCTCATGCAGAGTTCATTGAGGAGGCTGAAACTTTACCCCAGCAGGAGCCCCCTGCTTAGCATCCACAAAGCCCTGAGGAGGTTGAATCTTTTTTCAATCTTTCAGTCTTTTGAAGTTCTGCCCCTTGTCCTGTGCTTTAAAGGAGACTCCAATCTACCTGTTGAAACCTGCTTCTTGCAATTCTGCCTTGGTTTCGAATCCTCTTCGTTGCCTTACCTCAATATATTTTTCGCCGAAAGTTGCCCTTCTTAACTCTGCAGGTTTGTGAATTACAGTGCCCCTGAGCTCCATTTTCAACTCGCTTTTTTGTGAGCTGGTCACAAAACCACAGGACTGCTTCAGGCCCTGTTCTTTCTCCAGGGCAGCAGGCTGAGCCTTTGGTTAATTCTTCCTCCTGATGGGAAATTAGAGTGGCATGAGCCTGTCCAAACACCTACAGCTGTTCTCTCATTGGTTCGCCCTCATACCTTTCATGCTCCGCACTAACTGCAGACTGTACGAAACAGGAGGTTAAATGCGGTGATTCTCCAAATGGGGAGATTGTTAGTAAAGCGGCTGGAATGGCGAACCCGAGCACCAGGAGAGGAAAAATGAGGTGGGTTTTAGGAAACCTTTCCCGATCACACGGTGTACTATCCTCTGTGTGTCCCATGCATGTTTTAGCCGTAGGAAGATTCCCTTAAACCTGGAGCGTTGGGACCCATGTAATGGGTGGCACGCAGTATTGCTTTAAAGGGTCTGCATTTGCTCACCCAACCTCACCAATCGGCTCAGCCCCAAGTGTCCAGCCTTATGTCTCATCCAGCTGTGGGTGAAGATAAGTTCAATTCACGGTTCATCACAGCCCCTGGACGAATTTTGTAAGAATTTCTCTCTCCATCACTCTGTGTTTTTTTCCTTTTTGAAATTTCTTTTTATAATGGGGTTTTGCTGATATTCACTGCAGTGTTTATGCCACTCTACACACACTTGATTCCCTTACGGAGACATATCAATACATAGGTTTTAAGCTTCTTACTAGTCACCTATATTCCTCTGCGGTGCATAGGGGGTGTTGAGTCCAGTTCATTGAGCAAACAGTAGGTCTTGTCTATTACATATTTGGTTTATGGAAGGGTATCTGTGTTAATTTCAAACTCTGGTTTTATGCATCACCCCACCTCACCTTTCCCCTTAAGTCGGCATCAGTGCGTTTTCTAAATGTGTGACTGTTCTGTTTTGTATTCAGCTCATTTGTAGCCAAGTTTACATTCCGTCTATAAGTGATATCTTATGATAAGTTTCCTTTTCTGTGTGACTTCTTTCACTTAGAATCATCGTACCTAAATCCACTCATTTTCCTGCTGCTGGCCTTATGACATTGATTTCATGGCTGAGTGATATTCCATTGTACATAAGTACCAGAACTCCTTTATCCATTTTTCTCTTTCCCGGGATATTTAAGGTGCACCGAAGTCGAGGATTTTGTAAACAGAAGAGCCCTAAACTTTGGGGTGTCTGTGTCTTGTTGATTTTTAGTTTTCCCAAGGTATCTGGCTATGAGTGGAAGTGCCCTATGTTCTGTAGCTCTTTTCTTTACATGTTTCAGGAAACACCATTGTAGTGGAATAACTGAGGACATGGAAAGGAGACGTGACCCATGAGCCCCTGCCCCCCAGCAAACTGGGGGCTTGCGAATAAGCCAGAACTGCAAACAGTCCTGATTGCTTTGAGCCCCGCCACCCCCCCGGCAAACTGGGGGCCTGCGAATAAGCATTGAGTGCTTTGGGCACTGATCCATGAGATGTCCTCAGTATAATCAGAATGGTGGGAACACAACGAAATGTCCTTGTGCTACTTCAGTATGATGAGAATGGTGGGAACACAAGGCAATGTCCTTGTGCTGCTTTTGCACTCAGGGACGAAGCACGGCATGTTTTCGTGAAAGCCCATTATTGCTTGCATATTCAATAAAAGCGTATGTTGCTGCTTTGGCATTTCTGGAATGTTAGGAAAACAAGTCTTAAAATGTAAACATAGATAATGCTTAAATAAAAGCTACCACAGCAGGACAGACAGCGCTGTTTTGCCTGAGCCAGCGGCAGCCCTCTACTGCTGTGCTTCGACACAATTCATCTCCTGTGATGAGCTTACTTTCGGCCCTGGCATAAGAAAAACTACAACATTTGGCGCCCGAACAGGGACCTGAAGGTAAGCAATCGCGTGATCGCGGGACCGAAGGGGAATTTGGTACCTTCAAGAGTAAGCCAAACCTTCGGGAGCAGTAGAGTAACTGTAATGGGGAATTCCCATTCAGTAGAATTTCTGTACATTAGATTCCTGAAACAGTTATTACGGAGTTCAGGAGTGAAAGTGAAACCAGAATCTTTTGATGAATTGTTTGCATTGGTTCGTAAACATTGTTACTGCTTTCAACCTACTGGTCATAACCAGTTGAATATAAAAGTTTGGAAACAGGTTATGCGAGCCTTAAGAAGAGCTCATCAACATGGAGACCCTGTATCTGTCCGTGTTTGGTCTGTTTGTAAATTAATTTCCCTTGCTCTGAAACCATGACAATCTGAAACTGAAAGTGAAAATGGGGCACGCCCTCAGCGTCCGAATTCTGATCCCGATCATTCTGCTGCTTTTCGTACTTTGTTTCGTGAGTCTCCTATAGAGGACCTTCCTCCGCCCCCTCCTCCCCTTGTGTCTGAGACGGGAGAGGATTTTTCAGGTTCCAGTGATGAAGGGGCTTTTTCTGATGATGATAAAGATCGGGAGCAGGCTAGCAAACAAAATGAGATGCCACTTTCTCAACAAAATGAGATTTCTGATATACTTTCAAAGTTGAAAAATTTGAGGGTTAAATTGGAAGAAAATAAAAACAGTGCTACCACTCCTTTATATCAGGAGCCACGTCCTACTATTCCTTTGGCTCCTCCTTTAGAATTAGCAGCTTATCCTGTTGGAGCCTCTCGTCAGTTTCGCTTTCCTCTAAAACCTGAATCTAATAGAATATTGTTGGAAGAAGAGATGAATAAACAAGAAAAGCAATATTCTGAATCATTTTTTGCTTTCCCTATTGTTAGACAAGCTATGCCTGCTAATGATCAATTTCTGAATGGGTATATGAACGTTGAGTATAACCCTCATGATGTAAAAATTTTAAAAATGCTAAAAAAAAGCCATTAAGGTATATGGGATGCATTCTAATTATGTTCAAGGTGTTTTGTCTAGGTATGCTTCCGAAAACATATTAATTCCTCAGGATTGGGAGGCGCTTGCCAAGACTGTTCTTGAACCTGGACAATATATACAGTTTAAGACTTGGTGGAAAAAAGAAGGCGCCTCCATTGACCTGGGGACAAATGAAAAAGTTTACAGGCATTGCTGAAAATCTTGTTATTTCGCAGGGTAAATCCCTCAATAGCACCAGTCTTTTTGTGGCCATGATGGCAGTGTTGTCTGCACAGGTAATAAGCATATCAGCCAATGAGATAAATTGTACTAACCATACGTATTGGACTTATATTCCTAACCCTCCTCTTAATATGGGGGTTACCTGGTGGGATGCCCCAATTCTTGTATATATAAATGAGTCTAGATGGTTGCCTGGTCCTTTTGATGATAGAGGCCCTTTGAAGCCGGAAGACGAAGGAAGGGTAATAGAATATTACACGGTGGGTGTTAGGGGACCTCCTATTTGTATGGGAAAGGGAGATCATTGCCTTAAAATGAATTATCAGGCATGGTTAAGTGTTGTCAAAAATGAAAGCAGATATCATGGGTTATATCTTTTGAGTGCTTATAGTTTTAAAAGTTCTAATTCCACTCTTAATGAGAATGTTTCCACACCTTACTTGCCTCCATGCCAGGTGCCTCTTGTGGATCGATTATCGGACTGGGTCCATTGGACTCGATGCCGAGGAGAAGTGGCTCGGGTTCTTGTTAATACTTCTTGGGGAAGCGTCATTGATTGGAGCCCTTTTGGCTCCGCCCGAGAAAAAAGGGGTCTGAGGAATTTACACTGGCATAGAGAGGATAACACTATAGCAATACTATTAATGATACCATAGTATGACATGCTGGAGGGTTTTCTCCTCCAGATCCTCATTTAAATGGATATCCTATCCAAAAGGACTTGTGGAAGCTTATGGCAGCTTTGAAAAAGATTAATGCTTGGGTAGGACATATGGTTAACAAATCTGGAAATCATAGTTTGAGTTTTCATAAAAATGTTACTTGGTATACTCATAGTTGTGTGAAATTACCTTATATATTGTTAAAGGGACCAGATAAATGGAGTAAGACTCTAGGTATTATAATGTGTAAAAATTGCTCTCTGTATACCTGCATTAACTCTAGTATATCTTTTAACATATCTACTGGAAGTTTGTATATCTTACGAGCTCGGACAGGTCTTTGGCTTCCTGTCAATCTTGGAAGGGGATGGCAAGAATCTCTTCCTATGGCTGTTTTGCAATATTTAGCTGATGCATTAAAAAAAGGTACAAGATTTGTAGGAATGTTGATTGCAGCTGTCATGGGTATTATAGCCATAACAGCTACTGCTGCAGTAGCTGGAGTTGCTTTAGAACGATCTATTCAGACTGTTGATTATATAACTGATTGACATAAAAATTCTGAAATGCTTTGGTCCTCTCAACGACAAATTGATTTGGAAATACATTCGGAAATAGCAGACTTACAACAAGCTGTGGTTATGTTGGGGGACCAACTTGTAAATTTACAAAGACAAATGAAGCTACGTTGTGACTGGAATCAAAGTGCCTTTTGTGGCACTTCGGTTCCATATAATCAGTCTACATTCCCCTGGGCAAAAATAAAAAAGCATTTATTACACCACAAAAATTTGACAGAAGAAATTGTGAATTTACAAGGGAAAATTCAACAAACTTTTCAAAGGAAATTACAACGACTTAATTCACAAGAAATATGGTCTAAAATTATTCAAGGATTTAATAATTTTAATCCCATGTCTAAATTACATGCTTTATTTTGTTCTACTACAGGATTGCTAATGCTCATTATAATAATAATCATATGTTTAACTGTAGTCCGACGACGAGTGAAAGCTACCCGCCATACAACATCTCAGCAAGCTGCCGTGTTCTCCTTGATGGTGCACAAGCTGCAAAACAAAAAGGGGGAAATGTAGTGGAATAACTGAGGACATGGAAAGGAGACGTGACCTATGAGCCACCCCCCCAGCAAACCGGGGGCATGCGAATAAGCCAGAACTGTAAACAGTCCTAAGTGCTTTGAGGCCCCCCCCACAGCAAACCGGGGGCCTGCGAATAAGCATTGAGTGCTTTGGGCACTGATCCATGAGATGTCTTCAGTATAATCAGAATGGTGGGAACACAAGGAAATGTGCTTGTGCTACTTCAGAATAATCAGAATGGTGGGAACACAAGGCAATGTCCTTGTGCTGCTTTTGCGCTCAAGGACGAAGCACGGCATGTTTTCAAGAAAGCCCATTATTGCTTGTATAATCAATAAAAGCGTATGTTGCTGCTTTGGCATTGTTGGAATGTTAAGAAAACAAGTCTTAAAATGTAAACATAGATAATGCTTAAAAGCTACCACAGCAGGACAGACGGCGCTGTTTTGCCTGAGCGAGTGGCAGCCCTCTACTGCTGTGCTTCGGCACAATTCATCTCGTGTGATGAGCTTACTTTCGGCCCGGTCATAAGAAAAACTACAACACACCATACACTTCTCCAGAGTGACTGTTGGCAATTTACATCCCACCCATCAGGGTAACAAGGCTCCCTGTTCTCCATGGCCTGTCCTGCCTCTCTGGTTTTTACACTTTTTTCAGATGGCCCTTTGGACCAGTGGGAAGAGAGACTTCTTTGTTGTGCCGATTTCCATTGCCGCTTGCTTGGTTGGGCAGAATGCGGGTATGCGTTTTTTCCTGAATATATTCTGGAAAAAACGCATACGCCCTTTTTGGCCAACTGCATGATTGTCGAAGTTCTGCCGCTTTTCGTGTGCTTTAAAGAAGACTCCAATCTACCTGTTGAAACCTGTTTCCTGCAATTCTGCCTTGGTTTCAAATCCTCGTCGTTGCCTTACCTCAATATATTTTTCGACGAAAGTTGTCCTTTTTAACTCTACAGCTTTGTGAATTGCAGTGCCCCTGAGCTCCATTTTTCAACTCGCTTTTTTGTGAACTGGCCGCAAAACCACAGGATTGCTTCAGACCGTATTCTGGTTCCGGGCCGGCAGGCTAAGCCATTGGTTAATTCTTCCTCCTGATGGGAAATTAGAGTAACATGTGCCCGTCCAAACACCTACAGGTATTCTCTCATTAGTACCCCCTCATCCCGATCATCCTCTGCAGTAATTGCAGACTGTGCGAAACAGGAGGTTTAAGGCGCTGACTCTCCAAATGGGGAGATTGTTAGTAAAGCAGCTGGAATGGCGAACCCGAACACCAGGAGAGGAACAATCAGGTGCATTTTAGAAACCTTTCCCGATCACACGGTGTACCGTCCTCTGGGTTTCCTTTGCATGTTTAGCTGTAGGAAGATTCCCTTAAACCTGGAGAGTTGGGACCCATGGAATGGGAAGCGTGTAGTATTGCTTTAAAGGGTCTGCATTTGTTCACCCAACCTCACGAATCCACTCAGCCCCAAGTGTCCAGCTTATGTCTCATCCAGCTGTGGGTGTAGATAAGGTCAATTCAGGGTGCATCACAGTCCCTGAACGAATTTTGTAAGAATTTCTCTCTCCATCACTCTCTTTGTGTTTTTTTGTTTTTTGAAATTTATTTTTATAATGGGGTTTAGCTGTTTTCACTGCAGTGTTTCTGCCGCTCTACACACACTTGATTCCCTTACAGAGACATATCAATACATAGTTTTTAAGATTCTTACTAGTCACATATATTCCTCTGCGGTGCGTAGTGGGTGCTGAGTCCAGTTCATTGAGCAAGAGTAGGTCTTGTCTATTACATATTTGGTTTATGGAACGGTATCTGTGCTAATTTCAAACTCCGGTTTTATGCATCACCCCACCTACCTTTCCCTTTAAGCAGGCATAAGTGCGTTTTCTAAATGTGTGACTGTTCTGTTTTGTATTCAGCTCATTTGTAGCCAAGTTTACATTCCGTCTATAAGTGATATCTTATGATAAGTTTCCTTTTCTGTGTGACTTCTTTCACTTAGAATCATTGTACCTAAATCCACTCATTTTGCTGCTGCTGGCCTTATGACATTGATTTCATGGCTGAGTGATATTCCATTGTACATAAGTACCACAATTTCTTTATCCATCTTTCTCTTTCCTATGATATTTAAGGTGTACTGAAGTTGATGATCTTGTGTGCAGAGCAGCCCTAAACTTTGCGGTGGCTGCGTCTTGTTGATTTTTAGTTTTCCCAATATATATGCCCATGAGTGGAAGTGCCCTATGATCTGTAGCTGTTTTTTAGGTGTTTTAAGAAACACTATACACTTCTCCAGAGTGGCTGTTCACAATTTACATCCCGTCCGTCAGCGTAACAAGACTCCCTTTTCAACATGGCCTGTCCTGCCTTTCTGGTTTTAACACTTTTCTCGAATGGCCCTTTTTACCTATGGAAGTGAGACTTCTTTGTAGTGCGGATTTGCATTGCCCGCTTGCTTGGTTGGCGAAAAAGTGCGTATGCGTTTTTTCCTCAATATATTCAGGAAAAAACGCATTCGCCCTTTTTGGCCTAGTGCATCATTGTCGAAGTTCTGCCGCTTTTCATATGCCTTAAATGCAATTCCAATCTACCTCCTGAAATCTGTTTCCTGCAATTGTGCCTGCTTTCAAGTCCTCTTCGTAGCATTACCTCAATATATTTTTGGACGATAGTTGTGCTTTATAACTCTGCAGGTTTTGTGAATTGCAGTGCCCCTGAGCTCCATTTTTCAATTCGCTTTTTTGTGAGCTGGCCTCAAAACCGCAGGATTGCATCAGGCCCTATTCTGGTTCTGAAGCGGCAGGCTGAGCCTTTCATTAATTATTCTTCCTGATGGGAAATTATAGTGACATGTGCCCATCCAAACACCTATAGCTAGTCTCTCATTGATTCCCCCTCTTCCCATTCATCTTCCGGACAAATTGCAAACTGTGGGAAATAGGAGGTTAAAGGCGCTGATTATTCAGGTGAAGAGATTGTTAGTAAAGCAGCTGGAATGGTGAACCCGAGCACCAGGAGATTAAAAAATGAGGTGCGTTTTAGAAATCTTTCCGGATCACCCCGTGTACCATCCTCTGGTTTTCCCACTCATCTTTTCACCGTACGCAGATTCGGTGAACCTGGAGAGTTGGGACCCATGGAATGGGTAGCAGGCAGAATTACTTTAAATGGTATGCCTTTTCTCACCCAACCCTACCAATCCTCTCAGCCACAAGAATGTCCAGCCTTATGTCTCATCCAGCTGTGGTTGTAGATGTGCTCAGTCCATGTTGCATCACAGCCCATGAACGAATTTTGTAAGAATTTCTCTCTCTTTCACGGTCTTTGTGTTTGTGTTTGAAATTCATTTTTATAATGGGGTTTAGCTGAGTTTCACTGCTGTGTTTATGCTGCTCTACACACACTTGATTTCCCTACGGTGACATATCAATACATAGGTTTTAAGATTCTTCCTAGTCAGATATATTCTTCTTTGGTGAAGAGGGAGTGTTGAGTCTAGTTCATTGAGCAAGGAGTAGGTCTTGTCTGTTACATATTTGATGTATATAACGGTATTTGTGCTAATTTCCATCTCTTTTTTTATGCATCACCCCACCTCAACTTTCCCCTTAAGCAGGCATAAGCGTGTTTTCTAAATGTGTGACTCTGTTCTGTTTTGTAATTTAGTTCATGTGTAGCAATGGTTACATTCCTTCTAAAAGTGATATCTTATGATAAGTTTCTTTTTCTGTGTGACTTATTTCACTTAGAGTCATCGGACCTAAATCCACTCATTATGCTGCTGCTGGCCTTATGACACTGATTTCATGGCTGAGTGAAATTCCATTGTACATAAGTACCACAACTGCTTTATCCATTGTTCTCTTTCCTGGGATATTTAAGGTGAACCGAAATCTAGGTTCTTGTAAACAGAGCAGCCCTATACATTGGGGTGTCTGTGTCTTGTTTATTTTTAGTCTTCCTAAGATATTCGCCCGTGACTGGAAGTGCCCTATGCTCTTTCACTCTGTTTTTTAAATGTTTTTGGAAACACCATCCACTTCTCCGGAGTGGCTCTCGGCAATTTATACCGCGCACATCCTCGTAATAAGGCTCCCTCTTCTCCATGGCCTGTCCTGCATTTCTGGTTTTTACATATTTTTCGGATGGCCCTTTTGAGTGGTGGGAAGTGAGACTTCTTTCTTGTGCCGATTTGCATTGCCCACTTGCTTTGGTTGGCCAAAAAGGGCGTATGCGGTTTTTCCTGAATATATTCAGGAAAAAACGCATACGCCCTTTTTCGCAAACTGCATCATTGTCGAAGTTCTGACGCTTTTCATGTGCTTTAAAGGCTAGACTAATCCACCTCTTGAAATCTGTTTCCTGCAATTCTGCCTTGCATTCAGAGGCTCTTCGTTGCCTTACCTCAATATATTTTTGGACGTTAGGTGTCATATATAACTCTGCAGCTTTGTGAATTTTACTGCCCCTGAGCTCCATTTTTCAACTCGCTTTTTTGTGTGCTGGTCGCAAAACCGCAGGATTGCTTCAGGCCCTATTCTGGTTTTAGGCCAGTAGGCTGAGCCTTTGGTTAATTCTTCTTCCCGATGGGAAATTAGTCTGACATGTGCCTGTCGAAACACCCACAGCTAGTGTCTCATTGGTTCCCCTTCTTCCCGTTCATCCTGTGCACAAATTTACAGCTGTGCGAAACAGGAGGTTAAAGGGTCTGATTCTCCAAGTGGGGAGATTTTTAGTAAAGTGGCTGGAATGGCGAACCCGAACACCAGGAGGTGAAAAATGAGGTGCATTTTAGCCACCTTTCCTGTTCACACCGTGTACAGTCCTCTGGGTTTCCCATGCATGTTTTACCTGTAGGCAGTTCCCTTGAACCTGCAGATTTGGGACCCATGGAATGGGTACCAGGCAGTATTACTTTCAATGGTCTGCATTTCCTCACCTAACCTCACTAATTCTCTTACCACGAACAGTTTCCAGCCTTATGTCTCATCCTGCTGTGGGTCTGTATATGTTCAATCCATGTTGATTAACAGCCCCTGAGCAAAAGTTGTAAGAATTTTTCTGTCTCACTGTCTTTTTTTTAAAATTTATTATTATATTGGTTACAGCTGATTTTCAATGGTCTTGTTTCTTGCTGCTGTACATCCACTTGATTCACGTATAGAGAGACATCAATAAATTTTTCTTCGGATTCTTACCAGTCGTATATATTCTTTTCCAGTGACTTGAGTGTGCTGAGTGCAGTTCTTTGAGGTACCGTGTAGGCCTTTTCGATTATCAATTTGGTATTTGGAACGGTATATTTGCTAATTTCAACCTCCTGGATGATGCCTCACCCCTCCCCACCTTTCCCGTTTAGCAGCCTTACGCGTGTTTTCTACATATTTGACTATGTTTTTGTTTTGTAATTTATTTCATGTGTAGCCATTCTGGATTCCACCTTTAAGTGATATCTTATGATATGTGTCTTTTTCTTTTTGAATTATGTGACTTAGAATGATCATACGTAACTCCTCCGGAGTTGTTACAGCTGGCCATATTTCATTGATTTCCAGGCTGAGTAATATTCCACTCTACGTAAGTACCACATATCTATCCAGTTTTTCCCTCCAGAGACATTTAAGTTATATCCTAGTCGAGGATCTTTTAAACAGAGAGGCGGTAAACATTGGGGTGCCTGTGTCCTCTCGATGTTTGTTTTTCCCAAGATATACGCCCATGAGTGCAAGTGCCCTATGCTCTGTAGCTCATTTTTCAGATGTTTTAGTAAACACAATACACTTCTGCAGAATGGCCGTTGGCAATTTACATTTCCACTATCAGCCTCACAGGGCTCCCTTTTCTCCTCGCCCTGTCCTGCTTTTGTGGTGTTTACACTTTATGAGGATGGCTCTTCTGACTGATGCGAAGTGATACCTCTTGTAGTATTGATTTCCAGTGCCCACCTGTTTGGTTGGCTAAAAAGGGCATATGCCCTTTTCTTGAATATATTCAGAAAAAACGCATATGCCCTTTTTGGCCAACTGCATCGTTGGCGATGTTCAGCCCCTTTTCTTGTGCTTTAATGGCGAGTCCTTTCTACCTCTTCAAATCCCTTTCCTGCCATTCTCCCTTGCTTACAAGTCCTTTTCTCTGACTTTCCTCAAGACATTTTTCGACGATAGATATTTTCAGCTCTTCAGTTTCGTGAACTTTAGTGCCCCTGAGTTCCATTTTTCAACTTGCGTTTTTGGGAACTGGCCACAAAACAGCGGGATTTCCTCAAGCCCTATTCTGTTTCCGTGGGTAATCTTAGCCTTTGGTCAATACGTCTTCCTGATTGGAAATTAGAGTGACATGTGCCTTTCCGAACACCTAGGACTTACCTCTCATTGTTTCGCATCCTTCCGCTTCATCCTCTGGACAAATTCCAAACTGTACGCAACAGGATGTTGACGGTGCTGACATCTCCAAGTGGGGAGATTGTTAGGAAAGACACTGGAGGGGTGAACCCGAGCACCAAGAGATGAGGAGATGAGATGCCTTTTCCAAACTCTTCCCGATCAGACGGTGTACTATCATCTGGGTGTGACAGGTATGTTTTAGCAGTAGGAAGGGTCCCGTGCATGTAAGGAGAACACCAGGGATTTTTTCAAATCAGTGTCTCCCTGAAACCCAAACTGGGGAATTTTTAAGATACGGCTACACATATGTTCATTAAGGGCCTTGGGAAGTAGGCAGCGTGTGAACTTTAGATGATTGAAGTCTTCAGGGTCAGAAGGGCTCACCATCAGCTTCCCTTAGGTTACATTTTATCTGTCGTTGATAGATGATGTCGATAAAAATATCTGTTCTTTTTCACATTATTTCCCCTTATAGGTTATTGCAAAATATTGAGTGTAGTTCCCTGTGCTATACAGTAGTTCCTTGTTGATGATCTGTTTTATACATAGCAGTGTGTATGTGTTAAACCCAAACTGTTAATTTATCCCTCCTCCCACCTTTCCCCTTTGGTAATAATAAGTTATAAGATTTTATACTTCTCAGAAATGGAGGAGCTGAAAGAGAGGTATCTTTTTCAATGGAAAAGCATTTGAAACAAGATTGAAGCTTCAGCCATGATTATTAGAGGTACATCCTTGGAAAGAAATCACTTCATTTCTCTAATGTTGACCTGACAAATAAGACAAACTTCTTCACTGAACTTGCTTATAATGAAGTGATGGAAATATCAAATGGAAGTGTTAGAAACATCTTATTTTACCCGAGCCTTATACACTGTTCTATGTTAATTACAGTTTGGCTCACATATCTGTTCATTGAAGTTACAATGTTCTCAATTTCTGTTACTGATCCTCCAGAGTGGGCCCCAACAAGGGTCTCCCTGCCCAGTGTCATTGGGGCCAACAGATCGAGACTGAGTTTGGTTCACAAGCAAAGGAAACTTTATATTTTGATGAGAGAATGGAGAGGTGAGAGCATGCACTACCCCGTGGGTTGTGGGCTGGGCTGCTGTGTAGAGATCCTGTCAGAGTCAGTGGGAGGGAGGGGGCGGAGCTCTCGAGGGCCGGGTTGGCTGCAGCTCAGGCTCTATATCTCAGAGCCTGCACTGGGCCCCAGGAGCTGAGGTGTCGACCCAGCCATTCTGCACTAGGAAATCTGGTCTGAAGTGCCGGGTGTGGAACCTCTGCATGCGGGACCCTAGGAGCATGTGAAATTAGACAAAGCACAAAGGAAAAAAGGTTAGACTTTATTTTATTGCCCAGATTCTATTTTTATCTCCCAGGAATTTTTAATGGGCTTTGCCAGTGACAAACCCCTCCTCTGCCTTTTGTCCCATTCCTCATTCTTGGGGCGCTGAGGGTGCAGACCCCTCTTCTGTAACTCCTTCGTGCTGAGTTGGGAGTCCTCATACCGGGTGGGGAGGGGGAGAACTTCTCCCCAGCAGATTCCAGGTGAGGTTGATTGTCTCCAGGCCTCCTGCCTCACTGCTCGTCCGCCTGAGCACCAGCATTGGAACCGTTATAGATTCTAATGACCTTTAAGGGTCCAGGAAAGAGATGCGCAGAGACGCTGGGGGGGCCTGTTTTACCTGGCCCAACATTTGTTCGGCCACCTTAGCTGACCGTTTCTGCCAGCCTAGATGCTCTGACCAGTAGTCTGCGCTTTCTTCAATTAGACCCCTGAATTAACGTAAAAACAGCACCAGGTGTCAGAGCCCTTCCCGCTCAACTCCCAGACAGTTCAGGGTGGGTGGTGATCCAGGACCATGACGGCCACTGAGTCAACGGCCTTTTGAAATAGCCAGGAGTCCAGCTGGTCTTATTGGCCACCATCACCACGGTGTCTGTAGGTTTTCTATGGAGACAGTGTGATATACGGTTCCCCCGACAAGCTTATTAGCTCCCCTCTGGGTGCAGTAAGTCCTGCAAGCAGTAGTCTACTCTTTTGGGACACACTCTTGTTTTCTGACAGAAGTTCCAGGTCAAGTGATGGTCACACGAGTCGTCATGGGGGCCCGTTGCCCCGGTTGTCTCTCTGAAGGTTGGAGTTGGAGGGCCTCCTCACTCGAGGTCGGTGTGCCCACGGAGCGAACCCTGCAACTTCAGGGCATGGTTGGTGGTTAGGATCACTATGTGGAGTCCTTTTCCCTTAGGAGGGAGCTGGCCTTGCGGGCTGCTGATTTCCAGGTTTTTAGATACTCCCAGTATCCTGGCCGGATGGGGCGGCGAGCCAAGCCCTTGGTGACCGTAGTTTATCCTACCTGGAGGACATTCTTGAGTTGTTCCATTTCAGGTGGTCCCAGTTTTTGCACTAATACTCCAAGGGCGATTCACCTTTGACCGGGAATGTAAAGGTCAAAGGGTTTAGCTAAATTAGGGAGTTCCAGGGCAAGGGTCTTAATTGACTGCTCTTTCCATTCTTGAAAAGCCGCTTCTGGATTCTATTCGAAAGGATCATCATCTTTTCCTTTCAGTGTTTCAAATAGAGGCCCAGCTAGTAGACTGTAGTTAGGGATCCAGATGCAGCAAACCCCGGCCTCCCCAGGAACCCCTAAGCTGTCTTCTAGTTTTAGAAAGGGGTAAGGCTGCAAATGGTTTCTTCCCTTTCCTGGGATGGGCTTCTCCGACCTTCTGTGAGAATGAAGCCCAGGCAGGTCGCCTTAGTCTGTGATATTTGAGCCTTTTTCTTCGACAACTTCTATCCTTTATTGGCTCGGTAGTTCAGAGGCCTCCTTAGTAGGGCTGGAGATCAGAATGTCGTCTGCATATTGAAGGGGGGTTCCCTTTTCCAGAGGTAGAACTTTTAGGTCTTTAGCTAACGTTTCCCCAAAGATGGTGTGGGAATTTTTGAACCCTTGGGGCAGGACGGCCCAGAAGTATTGTTTCTCTTGTATGTTGAGTCCTGCCACTCACAAGCCAAAATTTCTTGTGACTCTGGGACTAATGGAATACAAAGGAAGGCATCATTGAAGTCTACTACAGAATACCATGTCCTGGTGGATGGTAGAATGACCAGCAGTGTGTAGGAATTAGGAACTACTGAATGTATATCCTCGGTGGCTTCATTGACTGTCCTGACATCCATTACCAGGTACCCAGCTGCCACCGGGGCTCTCGAGGTCACGCCTCTCCCAGGATATGGAGCTCACCTGGGCAGGTCCCCAGCAGCCCACGGGGCTTTCATGGTCAGGCCCCTCCCAGGTTATGGAGCTCACCTGGGCAGGTACCCTGGCCAGGCTGGGCACACAGGAACCGTGCACATATCCCTCATTGAAGACCATCCCCAGCTCACCTGTAGCTCAGAGCTGACACAGAGCACCTCAGAGCAGGACTTGAACTAACAAACAGCAGCTCCAGAAGGTCTGTGACTCTGGGCATCACTCTGTGCGGCCCTCCTCTGCCTGGTCTTCCAGAGACTTCCACTGCACCCAGGGCACCAGGCCTCTCTCTCCACCCATCACCCCTCCTCTCCCTGATTCCTGGGTTTCTCTCATTAGGAGAGGGTCTTCTTGAAGTTGTCTCCCACTCATGGGCCAGATAAAATGATTAGAAAACAAGCCAAAGCTGCAGCCCCTTGTCTAGCCTGACTCTCAGGAGCCCACACCTGTTCCTTGGACCTGGCCTGTTCAGCAAGGCCCAATTTATGCAATGTGAGCCCCTGAGGGGCGAGGATTGGCTGACCTGTGCAGCCTGACCCTGTCGACCAGCCCTCCCCAGGTGTACCTGGGTTGAGGTCAATATAAACACCGCTCCAGGCAGCAAGAGCCGCTGCAGCTGTGCCTGACGCCATTTTCTCTGCCCCGTCAGCAGTGTCGGGGCTGGGCTGGTGGGAGGGAGTGAGGGGCCACGGCTTTTTGGGTGGCCCGGTGTGAGTGGGGCTCTGCTGGACTTTCTGCAGGAGTTGCCAAGCTGCCACCTGCTAAAGAAGAGGATGTGTCACCCATACCTGCTGCTGGAATTTCTCCCCAGGCAGAGGTGAGGAAAGAAAAAAGCAGTGGGGGCCGGGACAGGACGGGTATCTCAGGCAGGGAAATGGAAATCTTCCAGAAGAGCACCCAGGGCCAGGACCATCCTGGCTGGCCTGCAGGCACCAAGTCAGCTGGCATGCTGTCACTCGTGTGGCTCCATGGCCCTTCCTCTAGGCTTTCAAGTCCTTGTATATATTCAGGTGTTTTACCTGGGACGGGTGGGAACAGTTCAGCAGCAGCTGGCCTGGGGCTCAGCTCACGTTTACTCACAGACGCCTCGGCACGGTCTGCCAGCTTTGTAATGAGGACGCTCCTTGCGGGTGGGCTGCTGGCTGCATGGGAGATGATTCCCCACCTCTGACCAACTTCAGAATTGTTTACCAGTGTAGTGCCCTGATACGGTTTTTCTCTGTATAACTGGTGGGTTTTGGGTTTGTTTGTTTTTTTCTTTTTTGGTTCATGGTAGATTTTATTCCTCTTTTGTGTATTTATCAAGTGCCCTGATACGGTTTTTCTCTGTATAACTGGTGGGTTTTGGGTTTGTTTGTTTTTTTCTTTTTTGGTTCATGGTAGATTTTATTCCTCTTTTGTGTATTTATCAAGTGCCCTGATACGGTTTTGCTCTGTATAACTGGTGGGTTCTGGGTTTGTTTGTTTTTTTCTTTTTTGGTTCATGGTAGATTTTATTCCTCTTTTGTGTATTTATCAAGTGCCCTGATAGGGTTTTGCTCTGTATAACTGGTGGGTTCTGGGTTTGTTTTTTTCTTTTTTGGTTCATGGTAGATTTTATTCCTCTTTTGTGTATTTATAGATATAAACATGGAAATAATTCATTCATATAAATACATCTATGGGAAGGGAAGAACTTTTTTTCTGTTTTTTAAATTTTATTTATTTCTTTAATTTTTAAATTTTATTTAATTTTTTATACAGCAGGTTCTTATTGGTTATCTATTTTATACATATAAATGTATACAGGTCAATCCCAATCTCCCAATTCATCCCACCACCACCCCCACACGGGTTTCTCCCCTTGGTGTCCATACGTTTGTTCTCTACATCTGTGTCTTTGTTTCTGCCCTGCAATCCGGTTCATCTGTACCATTTTTCTAGGTTCCACATATATGTATTAATATACAATATTTGTTTTTCTCTTTCTGACATACTTCACTCTGTATGACAGTCTCTACATCAATCGACGTCTCTACAAATGACCCAATTTCATTCCTTTATATGGCTGAGTAATATTCCATTTTATATATGTACCACATCTTTATGCATTCGTCTGTCTGTGGACATTTAGGTTGCTTCCATTACCTGGCTATTGTAAATAGTGATGCAATGAACATTGTGGTGAATGTCTTTTTTTTTAAAAAAAACATCTTTATTGGGGTATAATTGCTTTACAATGGTGTGTTAGTTTCTGTTTTATAACAAAGTGAATCAGTTATACATATACATATGTTCCCATATGTCTTCCATCTTGCGTCTCCCTCCCTCCCACCTTCCCTATCCCACCCCTCCAGGCTGTCACAAAGCACCAAGCCAATATCCCTGTGCCATGCGGCTGCTTCCCACTAGCTATCTACCTTACGTTTGTTAGTGTATATATGTCCATGACTCTCTCTCGCCCTGTCACAGCTCACCCTTCCCCCTCCCCATATCCTCAAGTCTGTTCTCCAGTAGGTCTGCGTCTTTATTCCTGTTTTACCCCTAGGTTCTTCATGACATTTTTTTAAAATTCCATATATATGTGTTAGCATACGGTATTTGTCTTTTTCTTTCTGACTTCCTTCACTCTGTATGACAGACTCTAGGTCTATCCACCTCATTACAAATAGCTCAATTTCATTTCTTTTTATGGCTGAGTAATATTCCATTGTATACATGTGCCACATCTTCTTTATCCATTCATCCGATGATGGGCACTTAGGTTGTTTCCATCTCCGGGCTATTGTAAATAGAGCTGCAATGAACATTTTGGTACATGACTCTTTTTGAATTTTGGTTTCCTCAGGGTATATGCCCAGTAGTGGGATTGCTGGGTCATATGGTAGTTCTATTTGTAGTTTTTTAAGGAACCTCCATACTGTTCTCCACAATGGCTGAACCAATTCACATTCCCACCAGCAGTGCAAGAGTGTTCCCCTTTCTCCACACCCTCTCTAGCATTTATTGTTTCTAGATTTTTTGATGATGGCCATTTTGACTGGTTTGAGATGATATCTCACTGTAGTTTTGATTTGCATTTCTCTAATGATTAGTGATGTTCAGCATCCTTTCTTGTGTTTGTTGGCAATTTGTATATCTTCTTTGGAGAAATGTCTATTTAGGTCTTCTGCCCATTTTTGGATGGGGTTGTTTGTTTTTGTGATATTGAGCTAAATGAGCTGCTTGTAAATTTTGGAGATTAATCCTTTGTCATTTGCTTCATTTGAAAATATTTTCTCCCATTCTGAGGGTTGTCTTTTGGTCTTGTTTAGGGTTTACTTTGCTGTGCAAAAGCTTTTAAGTTTCATTAGGTCCCATTTGTTTATTTTTCTTTTTATTTCCATTTATCTAGGAGGTGGGTCACAAAGGATCTTGTTGTGATTTATATCATAGAATGATCTGCCTATGTTTTCCTGTAAGAGTTTTATAGTGTCTGGTCTTACATTTAGATCCCTAATCCATTTTGAGTTTATTTTTGTGTATGGTGTTATGGAGTGTTCTAATTTCATTCTTTTATGTGTAGCTGTCCAGATTTCCCAGCACCACTTACTGAAGAGACTATCTTTTCTCTATTGTATATCCTTGCCTCCTTTGTCATAGATGGGTTAGCCATAGGTACTTAGGTTTATCTCTGGGCTTTCTATCCTCTTCCATTGATCTGTATTTCTGTTTTTGTGCCAATACCATATAGTCTTGATTACTGTAACTTTGTAGTATAGTCTGAAGTCAAGAAGTCTGATTCCTCCATCTCTTTTAATTTCCCTCAAGACTGCTTTGGCTATTCGGGGTCTTTTGTGTTTGTATACAAATTTTAAGATTTTTTTTTGTTCTAGTTCTGTAGAAAATGCCACTGGGAATTTTATAGGGATTGCATTGAATCTGTAGATTGCTTTAGGTAGTATAGTCATTTTCACAATATTGATTCTTCTAATCCGAGAGCATGGTTTACACCTCCATCTGTTTATGTCATCTTTGATTTCTTTCAGCAGTGTCTTATAGATTTCTGAGTGCAGGTCTTTTACCTCCTTAGGTAGGTTCATTCCTACGTATTTTATTCATTTTTTTGCAATGGTGAATGGGATTGTTTACTTAATTTCTCTTTCTGATTTTTCTTTGTTAGTGTAGGGGATTGCAAGAGATTTCTCTGCATTAATTTTGTATCCTGTAACTTTACCAAATTCATTGATTAGCTCTAGTAGTTTTCTGGTGGCATCTTTAGGATTCACTATGTGTAGTATCGTGTCCTTTGCAAACAGTGACAACTTTACTTCTTCTTTTCCAATTTGTATTCCTTTTATTTTTCTTCTCTGATCGATGTGTCTAGGACTTCCAAAATTATGTTGAATAATAGTGGTGAGAGTGGACATCCTTGTCTTCTTCCTGATCTTAGAGGAAATGCTTTTAGTTTTTCACCGTTGAGAATGATGTTTGCTGTGGGTTTGTCCTATACGGCCTTTATTATGTTGAGGTAGATTCCCTCTATGCCCACTTTTTGGAGACTTTTTATCATAAATGGGTGTTGAATTTTGTCAAAAGCTTTTCCTGCATCTATTGGGATGATCATATTTTTATTCTACAATTTGTTAATACGGTGTATCACATTGATTCATTTGTGTATATTGAAGAATCCTTGCATCCCTGAGATAAACCCCACCTGATTATGGTGTGTGATCCTTTTAATGTGTTATTCAATCCTGTTTCCTAGTATTTTGTTGAGGATTTTTACATCTATATTCATCAGTGATATTGGTCTCTAATTTTATTTTTCCATAATATCTTTGTCCGGTTTTGGTATCAGGGTGATGGTGGCCTCAGAATGAGTTTGGGGGTGTTCCTTCCCCTGAAAATTTCTGAAGAGTTTGAGAAGGTTGGCTGTTAGCTCTTGTCTAAATGTTTGATAGAATTCACTTCTGATGCCATCTGATTCTGGACTTTTGTTGGAAGATTTTTAATCACAGTTTCAATTTCATTACCTGTGATTGGTCTGTTCATAGTTTCTATTTCTTTCTGGTTCAGTCTTGGAAGGTTATACCTTTCTAAGAATTTGTCCATTTCTTCCAGGTTGTCCATTTTATTGGCGTAGAGTTGCTTGTAGTAGTCTCTTAGGATGCTTTGTATTTCTTTGGTTTCTGTTACAACTTCTCCTTTTTCATTTCTAATTTTATTGATTTGACTCCTCTCCCTCTTTTTCTTGAGTCTGGCTAAAGGTTTATCATTTTTGTTTATCTTCTCAAAGAACCAGCTTTTAGTTTTATTGATCTTTGCTATTGCTTTTATTTCATTTATTTCTGCTCTGATCTTTATGATTTCTTTCCTTCTACTTACTTTGGGTTTTGTTCTTCTTTCTCTAGTTCCTTTAGGTGTAAGGTTAGATTGTTTATTTGAGAATTTTCTTGTTTCTTGAGGTAGGCTTGTATTGCTATAAACTTCCCTCTTAGAACTGCTTTTGCTGCATCCCATAGGGTTTGGATCATCATGTTTTTGTTGTCATTTGTCTCTAGGTAGTTTTTGATTTCCTCTTTTATTTCTTCAGTTATCTTTTGGTTATTTAGTAATGTATTGTTTAACCTCCATGTGTTTGTATTTTTTATGGTTTTTTTCCTGGTAATTGATTTCTAATCTCATAGCATTGTGGTCGGAAAAGCTGCTTGATATGATTTCAGTTTTCTTAAATTTACTGAGGCTTTATTTGTGACCCAGGATGTGATCTATCCCGCAGAATGTTCTGTGTGCCATTGAGAAGAAACGTGTAATCTGTTGTTTTGGGATGGAATGTCCTATAAATATCCATTAAATCTATCTGGTCTCTTGTGTCATTTAAAGCTTGTGTTTCCTTATTAATTTTCTGTCTGGATGATCTGCATTGGTGTAAGTGTGTTGTTAAAGTGCCCCGCTATTATTGTGTTACTGTCGATTTCCTCTCTTATAGCTGTTAGCAGTTGCCTTATATATTGAGGTGCTCCTATGTTGTGTACATATATAGTTATAATTGTTATATCTTCTTGGATTGATCCCTTCATAATTATGTAGTGTCCTTCCTTGTCTCTTGTAACATTCTTTATTTTAAAATCTATTTTATCTGATATGAGTAGTGCTACTCCAGCTTTCTTTTGATTTTCATTTGCATGGAATATATTTTTCCATTTCCCCACTTTCAGTCTGTATGTGTCCCTAGGTCTGAAATGGGTCTCTTGTAGACAGCATATATATGGGTCTTGTTTTTGTATCCATTCAGTGAGCCTGTGTCATTTGGTTGGAGCATTTGATCCATTCACGTTTAAGGTAATTATCGATATGTCTGTTCCTATTACTATTTTCTTAATTGTTATGGGTTTGTCTTGGTGGGTCCTTTTCTTCTCTGGTGTTTCCCACTTAGAGAAGTTCCTTTAGCATTTGTTGTAGAGCTGGTTTCGTGGTGCTGAATTCTCTTAGCTTTTGCTTGTCTGTAAAGCTTTTGATTTCTCCAACAAATCTGAGTGAGATACTTGCTGGGTGGAGTACTCTTGGTGGTAGGTTCTTCCCTTTCATCACTTTAACTTTATCATGCCACTCCCTTCTGGCTGGTAGATTTTCTGCTGAGAAATCAGCTGTTAGCCTTATGGGAGTTCCGTTGTATGTTATTTGTCATTTTTTCCCTGTTGCTTTCAGTAATTTTTCTTTGTCTTTAATTTTTGTCAGTTTGATTACTGTGTGTCTCGGCATTTTTCTCCTTTGGTTTATCCTGCCTGGGACTCTCTGTGCTTCGTGGACTTTGGTGGCTGTTTCTTTTCCCATGCTAAGGAAGTTTTCGACTATAATCTCTTCAAATATTTGCTCGGGTCCTTTCTCTATCTCTTCTCCATCTGGGACCCCTATAATGCGAATGTTGTTGCATTTAATGTTGTCCCAGAAGTCTCTTAGGTTGTCTTCATTTATTTTCATTCTTTTTCTTTATTCTGTTCCATGGCAGTGATTTCCACCTTTCTGTCTTCCAGGTCACTTATCCGTTCTTCTGTCACAGTTATTCTGCTACTGATTCCTTCTAGTGTATTTTTCATTTCAGTTATTGTATTGTTCATCTCTGTTTGTTCTTTAATTCTTCTAGGTGTTTGTTCCTTAATTCTTCTAGGTTTTTGTTAAGCGTTTCTTGCATCTTCTCGACCTTTGCCTCCATTCTTTTCCCAAGGTCTTGGATCATCTTCACTATCATTATTCTGAATTCTTTTACTGGAAGGTTGACTATCCCCACCTCATTTCATTGTTTTTCTGGGGATTTATCTTGTTCCTTGATCTGGTATAAAGTCCTCTGCCTTTTCATTTTCTCTATCTTTCTGTGAATGTGGTTTTCCTTCCACAGGCTGCAGAATTGTAGTTCTTCTGCTGTCTGCTCTCCAGTGATTGAGTCTATCTTAGAGGCTTATGCAAGCTTCCTTATGGGAGGGACTGGTGATGGGTAGAGCTGGGTGTTGCTCTGGTGGGCAGAGCTTTAATCTGCTTGTCTGTGGATTAAATAAAAGTTTAATAAAAAGTTTAATCTGCTTGTCTGCTGATGCATGGGGCTTGGTTCCCTCCCTGTTGGTTGTTTGGCCTGAGGCGACCCAGCAATGGAGCCTACCTTGCTCTTGGTGGGGCTAATGGTGGACTGTGGGAGGGCTCACACCAAGGAGTATTTCCCAGAACTTCTGCTGCCAGTGTCGTTGTCCCCATGGTGATCCACAGCCACTCCCCACCTCTGCAGGAGACCCTCTAACACTAGTAGTTAGGTATGGTCATTCGCCTATGGGGTGACTTCTCCTTCCCCTGGGTCCTGATGTTCACACTACTTTGTGTGTTCCCTCCAAGAGTGGAGTCTCTGTTGAGACTCTGAGTCTCTGAATGCAGTTGAGACTCTGAGACTCATAGTGGAGTCACACAGACCCTGGGTCCTGTGAAGCTTCGATGTTTTGTGGTTCTAGAAATCCTATAGGAGACGGTCCACACCAGGTGAAGCTAATGCTGTCATAGAGGTGGTGAAGCCAAAGATCTGCAGTTCCGACGAGAGGTGCTGATGTAAATACAGGACAAAATCATCTCGTATGAATGTAGTTCACATTCACAGGCACGTTTAAGATGAATGCAGTCATGTTAATGCCTAATATATTCTATCTTGTGCCTCTCCTCAGGAACCCGCTCCTCAGTTCCTGAGGCTCCTGTAAGTCATGTACAGGGGAATGGAGAGTGGGCTCTGTCCAGTCTGAGCCCTGAGTTACCCTGTGTGTATCTTAGGATACTTTGTATTTCTGTGGTGGCTCTTGTAACATCATCTCTTTCAGTTCTGATTTATTTGGGCCATCTCTTTTTAACAAAACATACTACTGTTGTCTTTTATTCTTTACAGAAGTTTAATAAGTGTTTGATCTACTACCCTTACTCTGTGTATACTTTTTGCAGTGAGGTTTTTACTTTTGTTTGTTTTCTTGTTACTATGAATAATTAGTGAGAATTCTTTTAAGCTACATTCAACATTGCTTATAAAGCTGCTTTATTAGTGATGACACAGCTTTAATGGAAGTCATGTTCTGGTTGTAAATTAGAATGCAATTGCCAGCAAAAAGCCCCTTAAGTTTATGTCTCATTAAGTCTTCTTTTTTTAATTTAATTTTTATTTTTTATCAGAGTAACTTTAATTAAAATGTTTTGTTTGTTCTAGGTGTGCAAGATGTGGTTCTTTTACCCATATACATGTATCTATACTTCTTCAGATCGTTTTGTTATGTAGGTTATGACACAATGTTGAGTAGTCTTATCTTGGTATTCCGTAGGTCTCTGGTGATTATATATTTCACATGTGTTTGTATATCTATGTTAACCCCAAGATCCTAATGTATCCAATCCTCACACCTTTCCATTTGGTGAACCATAACTTTGTTTAATGAATCTGTGATTGCCTTTCTCTGAGGAAGTATCTTCATTGGTGTCAATTTTTAGCTAACATCTATATGTGATATTATAGGATATGTGTCTTTTGCTGTCTGACTTAGTACAATTTGCCTGATTACCTCTAGAATCATCTACAGTGCTACAAATGGCCTTGTTTCATTTTTTTCCCTAGCTAATATTCCATCTGTTCATGTACCAGTTCTTCTTTGTCCACTCACCTCTTGATGGACTTTTTGGTTGCCTCCATGTCTTGGCTGTTGTAATACTGCTGCAATGCACATTTGCCTGCCTGTGTCTTTCCAGTTCTGTCTTCTTATATTATAGGCCCAGGAGTGGGCCTCCTGTATCATATCGTATCTCAGGGTTTACCTTTTAAAAGCACCACGATTTTATTCTCATTAGTGGCTCTTTCCAGGTTACATCCCACTTAAAGTTGAGGGTATGCATTTCTCCACAACACCTTCAGCATTTATTATTTGTAGTTTTCTTGCTGATGGATATTCTGACTGGTGTGAGCTGATACATCTTTGTGGTTGAATTTGCATGTGACTCATAATCCGTTGAAATTGAGCTTGAAGGCATGTCCTTTTTATTTTTCAAGTTGCGATTACAGCTTAGTTCTTCAAAGTGTTTTCTTAAAGTATGTGTCACATTTTGAAATTTATTGGCCATTACATCCCTCAAGACATTTTGAGGGAAGGTTTCACTTACAGCCCTGCAGTACTTGTTCACATGAAGTGACCATTAGTACAGGCTTTAAAGTTTCTTTTGCAGGTAACAGCCAGAGTGTGGCAGTCTTTCTTCATTCCCCATGCTCGTACTAGGGAAACAGACCTTCTGGCCAGTGGTCTTCCTCGGTTATATATTAGAGTGGAATGTGCCTGGATAAACCCCGAAAAGCTGATGTCTCTTTAATTTTGCTTGTTTTTTAAATTTAATTTATATTTTTATCGGAGTAATATTCCATTGTGTATATGGACCGCTTCTTGATGCATTCCTCTGTTGATGGACATTTTTGTTGCTTCCACGTGTTGGCTATACTAAATATTGCTGGAGTGCAAGATTGCCAGCCTGTGACTTTTTGATTCTCATTTTCTCAGGTGACAGGCCCAGCAGTGGGTGTGACTGACTGACTAGTAACTCAATGTTTACATTTTCAAAGCACCTCCATTATGTTTTCATTAGTGGCTCTTACCACCTCCCCCTTAGAACCAAGGGTACAAATTTCTCCACAATCCCTTCAGCATTTATTGTTTGCAGCATTTTTACTAATGCCAGTTCTGACTGCTGTGACCTGATAGGTTTTTGTAATTTGGGTTTGCATGTCTTTAAAAATTCCTAAAATTCATGATTTTTCCATGCCTTTTTTTTTTCTGTAAAAAAAAAAGTGTGAGTACAATATATCACTTGAAATTTTCTTCTTGGAAGGTTGCCCTCTTTTGAATTTTTGGTCGATATTCGACCCCAGGATCTTTTTGCAGGGCAGGTGTCATTACAGAACTGCAAGTTTGGTGAATATTTAGTGACCATTAGCACTGGGTTTAAAGCTGCTGTTGTGGGAAATGGCCACAAGGAGGCAGCATTTCTCCATTCGCAAATCTGGGTACTAGGGCAGCAGAGCCTTTCTGGAAGTCGTGTTCCTGGGTTGTAAGTTAGAATGGAATGTGCGAGGAGAAACGCCCATAAGTTTATGTCTCAGTACTTCTTAGTTTTTAAAATGTATTTAATTGGGATAATGATTAGATATTGTTTGTCCAGGTGTACAGAATCTGGTTCATTTGTACAATATATATGTCTATTCATGTTCAGATCCTCTTCCCATGTAAAATATTACAGAGTGTTCCATAGACCTCCCTTGCTATATCGTCGGTCTTTTTGATATATGTTTATAATATGTATTTGTATACGTATGGTAACGCTAATCTTAATTTATCCATTCCGCCCACCTTTCCTTTTAGATAAGCATACTTAATTTCTAAGGCTGTGAGTGTCTTTCTCTGTGGAAATATGTACATTTGTGTTAGTTATTAGATAACACCTATAAGTGATATCATAGGATATAGCTCTTTTGCTTTCTGACTTACGTCATGTTCTGTGATTATCTCCTAGCTCATCTATGGTGCCTCAAATAGCAGTGTTTCATTCTTTTCCATGGCTAATATTCTATTGTGTACATTGACCACTTCTTCTTTATCCACTCATCTGTTGATGGACATTTTGGTTGCTTCCGTGTCTTGGCTATTGTGAATAAGGCTGCAGTGCAGCTTTTGCAGTCCGGGTCTTCTCGATTCTGGTCTTCTCAGGTGAGAGGCCCAGTGGTGTGACTGCTGGATTGAATGGCACCTCAAATTTTACTTTTAATCGCAGCTCCTTTCTGTTCTCATTATTGGCTGTTACCACTTTACATTTCACCAGCAGCTAGAGGGTACACAGTTCTCTAAACCCCTTCAGAATTTATTGTTTGTAGACTTTTTGCTGATGGTCAGTCGATTGGTGTGAGTTGAAATCTTTTTGTAGATTAGATTTGCATGAGTCTAATAATTCCTGAGGCTGAGCGTTTTCCCATTTTCTTTTTTTTAAAAAAAAGAGTGAGTCAAACTTACCTCTTCATACTAACTTCTTGAAAAATTTGCCAGTTTTGAATTTTATTGTCCCTTTCTTACCTCTGCACAATTGTTTAGGGCAGGTGTGCTTTGTAGCCCTGAGTCCTTGTGAATGTTAACAGACCATTAGCTGTGGGCTTAACGCCACTCTTGCGGGAAGTGGCCACAAGGTGGCAGAATTTCTACATTTCTAACTCTGGGTTTTTGGGCAGCAGAGCCTTTCTGGAAATCGTGTTAGTAGGCTTCAAATTAGAGTGGAATGTGCCAGGGCACATCCCCAAGAGATTATATCTCCTTACTTCTTGTTTGCTTTTTAATTTCATTTTTATTAATTATCAGAGAAAATTTGATAAAAATGTAGATTCTCCTAGGTGTACAGAATCTGGCTCATCATATCAATGTATCTGTCTATTCATCTTTGGATCCTTTCCCGTGTAGGTTATTACAGAGTGTTGAGCAGACATCTCTTGGTATTCCATACGTATTTTGTGATTATATATTTCATATGTGTTAGTACATGTCTGTTAATCCCCATATCCTAATTCATACATTCCTTACAATTTTCCATTTGGTTAAACATATTTTTTTTCTTAATCCATGCTTTTCCTTCTCTTTAAGTTCATGAGTATCAATTTTTAGGTAACACCTATAAGTCATGTCATAGGATATCTGTCTTTCACTTTCTTACTTCAGGTTGGGTGATTATCTCTAGGTCTTTATATGGTGGTGCAAACGGCACTGTTTCATTGTTTTCCATAGCTAATATTCCATTTTTTACATGGACCACTTCCTATTTGTGCATTTTTCTGTTGATGGACATTTTAGTTTCTTCCAAGTCTTGGCTATGTTAAATGATCCTGCAGTGTAGGACTGCCAGCCTGTGTCTTTTCCATTCTGCTCTGCTCAGGTGATAGGAGCATCAAAGGACCTACCAGATCACATGGTAGGTCAATTTTTACCCTTAATCGCACCTCCATTATGTTCTCACTACTTTCTGTTACCAGTTTACATCCCCCCAGCAGCTAGAGGGTACACAGTTCTCTGAAACCCCATTCAGCATTTATTCTTTGTAGACTTTTTGAGAAGAACATTCTGACGGCTGTGAGGTGAACATTTCTGTAATTGGATTTGCATGGCTTTATTAATTGCTGATGTTGCACATTTTTCAATTCCCTTTTATTTTAAAGAAAGAAAAAGAAAAGACAAAATGTGCGTAAAATATGCCTCTTGACATTGTCTTCTTGAAATGTTGACGTCTTTTGAATTTTCTGATCGATTTACGACCCCAGGATTTTTTTTGATGCCAGGTGTCATTTACAGGCCTGCAATTATTTTGAATATTAAGTGACCATTAGTGCTGTTGTGCGAAATGACCAGAAGGCAGCAGCACTTCTCCTTACCAAATCTGCTTAATAGGGCAACAGAGCCATAATGGAAGTTGTGGTGTAGGTTGTAAATTAGAACGGAATGTGCCAGGAAAAGCCCCTTAAGATTATGTCTCATTACTTCTTGTTCATTATTTTAATTTTTATTCTTTATCACAGCAAATTAGATTACAATGTTTTGTTTGTTCTAGGTGTGCAAGATGTGGTTCTTTTACACGTACACATATATCTATTCTTCTTCAGATCCTTTTCCCATGTAGGTTATGACACACTGTTGAGTAGTCTTTTCTTGGTATGCCGTAGGGTTTTGGTGATTATATATTTCACATGTGTTTGTATATCTCTGTTAACCCCAATATCGTAATATATCCAATCCTCACACCTTTCCATTTGGTGAACCATAAGTTTGTTTAATGAATCTGTCGTTGCCTTTCTCTCTGGAAATATCTTGATAGGTATCAATTTTTAGGTAAAACCATAAGTGATATGATAGGATATGTGTCTTTCGCTTTCTCACTTACTACTAGTTGCATGATGACCTCTAGACTCCTATATGGTCCTGCAAATGGCATTGTTTCATTTTTTTCCTTGGCTAATATTCCATCTGTACATGTACCAGTTCTTCTTTGTCCACACATCTCTTGATGGACGTTTTGGTTGCTTCCATGTCTTGGCTATTGTAATACTTCTACAGTGCAGATTTGCCTGGCTGTGTCTTTCCAATTCTGTTTTCTTAGGATGTAGCCCTAGAAGTGGGCCTGCTGGAATATATAGTAGCTCAAGGTTTACCTTTTAAAGGCGCCTCCATTCTGTTCCCATTGGTGGCTCTTAGCAGGTTATGTCCCACTTCAAATTGAGGGTATGCATTTCTCCAAAACCTCTTGAGCATTGATCGTTTGTAGTTTTTTTTTTGCTGCTGGTTATTCTGAGTGGTGTGATCTGATACTTCTTTGTGGTTGGATTTGCATGTGTCTCATACTCCCTTGAAATTGAGCTTTCAGGCATGTCCTTTTATTTCTCAAACTGTTATTACAGGTGACTTCTTCAAATTGTTTTCTTGAAGTATGTGCCACATTTTGAATTTTTTTGGCCTTTCCCTACATCAAGACATTTTAAGGGCAGGTTTCATTTGCATCCCTGAAGTACTTGTGAATATGAAGTGCCCATTAGCACAGATTTCAAAGCTGCTGTTGCAGGTATCGGCCAGAGGACGGCAGCATTTCTACGTTCTCCACTCTGGTACCTAGAGAAACAGACTTTCCTGCCAGTGGTGTTCCTCAGTTATAAATTAGAGTGCAATGTGCCCTGATATACCCCCAAAAGCTTATGTATCCTTACTTATGTTTGATTTTAAAATTTAATTTATATTTTTTAGTGGAGTAATACTCCATTCTGTACATGGACCACTTCTTCTTTGTGCATTCCTCTGTTGATGTACATTTTTGTTGCTTCCAAGTGTTGCCTATGGTAAATATTGCTGGAGTGCAGTATTGCCAGCCTGTGACTTTTGATTCTCATTTTCTCAGGTGTTAGGCCCAACAGTGGGTATGATTCATTGACTGGTAGCTCAATGTTTACCTTTTCAAGGAACCTGCATTGTTTTTTCATTAGTGGCTCTCACCACGTCCTAATTAACACCGAGGGTACGCGTTTTTCCACAACCTCTTCAGCACTTATTGTTTGCAGAATATTTGCTCATGGCCATTCTGACTGGTGTGAGCTGATAGGTTTTTGTAATTTGGATTTGCCTGTCTTTAATAATTCCTAATATTCAGCATTTTTGCACACTTTTCTCTTTTATTTAGAAAAAATGTGTGAGTACAATATACCTCTTGAAATTGTCTTCTTGGAAGGTTGCCCTCTTTTGAATTTTGTGGTCGATTTTCGACCCCAGGATTTTTTTTGAGAGCAGGTGTCATTTACATGCCTGCAATGATTGTGAATATTTAGTGACCATTAGCACTGGGTTTAAAGCTGGTGTTGTGGGAAACGGCCACAAGACGGCAGCATTTCTCCATTCGCAAATCTGGGTACTAGGACAGCAGAGCCTTTCTGGAAGTCCTGTTACTAGGCTGTAAATTAGAATTGAATGTGCCAGGAAAAAGCCCCTGAAGTTTATGTCTCATTACTTCTTGTTCGTTGTTTTCATTGTTTTAATCAGGGTAATTATTAGAATACAGTTTGTCCTAGGTGTACACAATCTGGTTCATTCGTACATCATATATATCTATTCATGTACAGATCCTTTTCCCATGTAAAGGATTACAGAGTGTTCCACCTCCCTTGCTATGTGCTCGGGCTTTTTGATATATGTACTTAATCTGTATTTGTATAGGCATGGTAAACCTAATCTTAATTTATCCATTGCCACCACCTTTCCTTTTAGATAAGCATAGTTTTTTTTCTAAGTCTGTGTGTGTCTTTCTCTGTGGAAATATGTCCATTTTTGTCAGTTGTTATGTAACACCTATAAGTGATATCAGGATATATGTCTTTTGCTTTCCAACTTACCTCATGTTCTGTGATTATCTCTAGGCTCATCTATGGTACCTCAAAGAGCAGTGTTTCATTGTTTTCCATGGCTAATATTCCGTTGTGTACATGGACCACTTCTTCTTTATCCATTCATCTGTTGATGGACATTTAGGTTGCTTCCGTGTCTTGGCTATTGTGAATAAGGCTGCAGTGCCGCTTTTTGCAGCCTCTGTCTTCTGGATTCTGGTCTTCTCAGGTGAGAGGCCCAGCGGTGTGCCTGCTGCATCGAATGGTAGCTCAATTTTTACTTTTCAATGCAGCTCCTTTCTGTTCTCATCATTGGCTGTTACCACTTTACATCTCACCAGCAGCTACAGGGTACACAGTTCTCAAAAACCACTTCAACATTTATTATTTGTAGACTTTTTGTTGATGGCCAGTCGATCTGTGTGAGTTGAAACCTTTTTGTAGATTAGATTTGCATAAGTGTAATAATTCTTGAGTTTGAGCTTTTATCCATTTTCCTTTTTTTTTTTGAAGACAGTGAGTAAAACTTACGTCTTCGTACTATCTTCTTGAAAAATGTGCCTGTTTTGAATTTTGTTGGCCATTCCCTACCTCAGCACAATTTTTTCGGGCAGGTGTCCTTTACAGACCTGAGTCCTTGTGAATGTTAAGTGTCCATTAGCTGTGGGTTTAAGGCCGCTCTCGCGGGAAACGGCCACAAGGCGGCATCATTTCTACATTTCCAACTCTGGGTTTTTGGGCAACAGAGCGTTCCTGGAAATCGTGTTAGTAGGCTTCAAATTAGAGTGGAATGTGCCAGCGCAAACCCCCAAGAGCTTATGTCTCCTTACTTGTTGTTTGTTTTTTAAATTTAATTTTTATTCGGTATCAGAGCAAATTTGATAAAAAATTTGTTTCTCCTAGGTGTACAGAATCTGGTTCATCATATCAATGTATCTGTCTATTCATCTTTGGATCCTTTCCCGTGTAGGTTATTACAGAGTGTTGAGTAGACATCTCTTGGTATTCCATACGTATTTTGTGATTATATATTTCATATGTGTTAGTACTTGTCAGTTAACCCCCATATCGTAATTCATTTATTCCTTACACGTTTCCATTTGGTTAAACATAATTTTATTTTCTTAATCCATGGTTTTCCTTCTCTTGGAAATAATTTCATGGGTATCAATTTCTAGGTAACACCTAGAAGTGATGTCATAGGATATCTGTCTTTCAGTTTCTTTCTTACTTCATGTTGGGTGATTATCTCTAGGTCTTTATATGGTGGTGCAAACGGCACTGTTTCATTGTTTTCCATGGCTAATATTCCATTGTGTACATGGACCACTTCCTCTTCGTGCATTTTTCTGTTGATGGACATTTTGGTTTCTTCCAAGTTTTGGCTGTGTTAAATGTTCCTGCACTGCAGGATTGCCAGCCTGTGTCTTTTTCATTCTGGTCTGCTCAGGTGATAGGCGCATCAAAGGACCTACCAGATCACATGGTACCTCAATTTTTACCGTTAAACGCACCTCCATTATGTTCTTACTACTGACAGTTACCAGTTTACATCCCCCCAGCAGCTAGAGGGTACACAGTTCTCTCAAACCACTTCAGCATTTATTGTTTGTAGACTTTTTGCTGATGGTAGTTGACTTGTGTGAGTTGAAACCTTTTTGTAGATTAGATTTGCATGTGTCTAATAATTCCTGAGGTTGAGCTTCTATCCATTTTACTTTTTTTAACAAGAGAGTAAGTCAAACTTACCGCTTCATACTACCTTCTTGAAAATTTTGCCTTTTTTGAAATTTTTTGGCCATTCCTCACCTCAGGACATTTTTTGAGGGCAGGTGTCCTTTACAGTCCTGAGTTCTTGTGAATGTTAAGTGACCATTAGTTGTTAGTTTTAAGCCGCTCTTGTGGGAAACCGGCACAAGGTGGCAGCATTTCTACATTTCCAACTCTGGGGTTTGGGGCAACGGAAACTTCCTGGAAATCATGTTAGTAGGCTGCAAATTAGCGTGGAATGTGCCAGGGCACACCCCCAAGAGCTTATATCTCCTTACCTCTTGTTTGTTTTATAAATTTAAGTTTTATTTATTATCTGAGCAAGTTTGATAAAAATGTGTTTGTTCTAGGTGTACAGAATCTGGTTCATTATATCTATGTATCTATCTATTCACCTTTGGTTCCTTTCCCGTGTAGGTTATTACAGAGTGATGAGCTCAATTTTTAACTTTAAACGCACCACTATTTTCATCTCACTACTGGCTGTTAACAGTTTATGTCCCAGCAGCTGCTTGAGGGTACACAGTTCTCTAAAACCCTTTCAGCATTCATGTTTTGTAGACTATTTTGCTGATAATCATTCTGACGGTGGTAAGGTGAACGTTTTTGTAGATTGTGTTTGCATGGCTTTATTAGCTTCTGATATTGAGTATTATTTCATGCATTTTTTTAAACAAAAAGAAAAAGAAAAGACAAAATCTGTGCAAAATATGCCTCTTGACATTGTCTTTTTGAAATGTTGACGTCTTTTGAATTTTCTAGTCGATTTACGACCCCAGGAATTTTTTGAGGCCCGGTGTCCTTTACAGTCCTGCACATAATTTGAGTATTAAGTGATCATTAGCACTTGGTTTAAAGCTGCTGTTGTGTGAAACAGCCACAAGGCGGCAGCATTTCTCATTTACCAAATCTGGTTACCAGGGCAACAGAGCCTTAATGGAAGTCCTGTTCTAGGATGAAAATTAGAATGGAATGTGCCAGGAAAAAGCCCCTTAAGATTATGTCTCACTACTTCTTCTTTGTTTTTTTAATTTCATTTTTATTTTTTATCACAGCAAATTTGATTACAATGTTTTGTTTGTTCTAGGTGTGCAAGATGTGGTTCTTTCACATATATACATATATCTATTCTTCTTCGGATCCTTTTCCCATGTAGGTTATGACACAATGTTGAGTAGTCTTCTCTTGGTATTCCATAGGTCTTTGGTGATTATATATTTCCTACGTGTTTGTATATCTCTGTTAACCCCAATATCGTAATGTATCCAATCCTCACACGTTTCCATTTGGGGAACCATAAGTTTGTTTAATGAATCTGTGATTGCCTTTCTCTGTGGAAATACCTTCATTGGTATCAATTTTTAGGTAACACCTATAAGTGATATCATACAATAGCTGTCTTTCGCTTTCTCACTTACTACAAGTTGCATGATTACCTCTAGACTCATATATGGTGCTGCAAATGGCATTGTTTCATTTTTTCCTTGGCTAATATTCCATCTCTACATGTAGCCGTTCTTCTTTATCCACCCATCTGTTGATGGACGTTTTGGTTGCTTCCATGTCTTGGCTATTGTAATACTGCTGCAGTGCAGATTTGCCTGCCTGTGCCTTTCCAATTCTGTCTTCTTAGGTTATAGGCCCAGGAGTGGGCATGCTGGATCATATAGTGGCTCTTACCAGGTTACGTCCCACTTCAAATTAAGGGGATGCATTTCTCCACAACCTCTTCAGCATTGATCGTTTGTAATTTCTTTCCTGATGGTTATTCTGAACAGTGTGAGCTGATACCTCTGTGTGGTTGGATTTGCATGTGTCTCATAATCCCTTGAAATTGAGCTTTCAGGCATGTCCTTTTATTTTTCAAACTGTTATTACAGATTAATTCTTCAAATGGTTTTCTTGAAATATGTGCCACATTTTGAAGTATTTTGGCCTTTACCTCCCTCAAGACATGATGAGGGCAGGTTTCCTTTACAGCCCTGCAGTACTTGTTCATATGAAGTGACCATTAGCATAGGTTTTAAAGCTGCTTTTTCAGGTAACGGCCAGAGCGCGGCAGCATTTCATAATTCTATGAAATGTCATTGAACACACAATATATATTTTTTTCTTTTAAATTTCCATTGTTACTTTTTTAAAGTACAATTATAATTCAAGTTCTTACTGACAAGTGAAATTTAAAAAGATTAAAGGAAAAGATAATATTTTACCACTTGCCATCCTTTCCCATTTACTGAAACGACCAGCATAATGTGTAGATTTTTATCCAGGTGTTCTATACATCTGGAACATCATGTTTCTCACTGTAGAAAAACAGATTTAGCTCTCACACTTTTTATAGGCTACATAACAGTCCATAGAAGAGAAGTAGCAAGTATTTCAGACTTAGCTTTTTGAGGGACACTCAAGATATTTTCTGTTTCATTTTGTTGTTCTGCTAATTTTTTTAACCACATAAAAATATTTTTTTAAATACAAAAAAAAGGAAATTAAGTTAGGGGTAAGGATTAGGGTTTAGGATACGGGTTAGGTTACAGGTTAGGGTATGGGGTAGGGTACACGTTAGTGTTAGTGTACAGGTTAGGATTAGGGTACGGGTTAGGGTAAGGCTTAGGGTAAGGGTTAGGGTTACGGTTAGGGAACGGGTACGGTTTAGAGTACAGGTTAGGGTACAACAACGGGTTAGTGTTAGGGTACATGTTAGGGTATGGGTTAGTGTTAGTGTATGGGTTAATGTTAGGGTAAGGATTAGCTTAAGGTTTAGGGTTAGGGTCAGTGTTAGTGTATGGGTTAGGTTTAGAGTAAGGGTTAGGGTAAGAGTTAGGGTTAGGGTTAGGGTTGGGGAATGGGTACGGTTTAGGTTACAGGCTAGGGTATGAAAACGGGTTAGGGTTAGTGTACGTGTTAGGGTACGGGTTAGTGTTAGTGTACGGGTTAGGGTTAGGGTACGGGTTAGGGTAAGGCTTAGGGTAAGGTTTAGGGTTAGGGTTAGGAAACAGGTACGGTTAGGGTACAGGTTAGGGTTAGGGTTAGGGAACTAGTATGGTTTATGGTACAGTTTAGGGTTGGACAACAGGTTAGGGTTCGGGTATGTGTTAGGGTATGGGTTCGCATTAGTGTACGGGTTAGGATTAGGGTACGGGTTAGGGTAAGGCTTCAGGTTACAGTTAGGGAACGGGTATGGTTTAGGGTACAGGTTAGGTTACGGCAATGGGTTAGGGTTAGGGTACGTGTTATGGTACGGGTTAGTGTTAGTGTATAGGTTAGGATTACAGTACTGGTTAGGGTAAGGCTTAGGGTAAGTGTTAGGGTTAGGGAACTAGTATTTTTTAGGGTACTGGTTAGGGTATGTCAACGGGTTAGGGTTAGGGTATGTGTTAGGGTATGGGTTAGTTTTAGTGTATGGCTAGGGTTAGGGTTAGGGTTAGTGTTAGGGAACGGGTATTGTGTAGGGTACATGTTAGGGTACGACAATGGGGTAGGGTTATGGTACGTGTTAGGGTACGGGTTAGGGTTACTGTACATGTTAGGATTAGCGTACGAGTTAGGGTAAGGCTTAGGGTAAGTGTTAGGGTTAGGGAATGCGTTCGGATTAGGGTACAGGTTAATGTACAGCAACATGTTAGGGTCAGGGTATGTGTTACAGTACGGGTTATTGTTAATGTAAGGGTTAGGATTAGGGTTAGGGTAAGGTTACCGGTAACGCTTAGGTTTAGGTTTAGAGTTAAGGAACGGGTTCGGTTTAGGGTACAGGTTAGAGTACGACAGCGCCTTAGGGTTAAGGTACATGTTAGGATATGGGTTAGTGTTAGTATACGAGTTAGGACTAGGGTATGGGTTAGGGTAAGGCTTAGGGTAAGGGTTAGTGTTGGGGTTGGGGTTGGGCATTGGGTATGGTTTAAGTTACAGTTTAGGGAACCACAACGGGTTAGGGTTAGGGTATGTGTTAGTATACGGGTTAGTGTTATCGTACTGATTAGGATTAGCGTACGGGTTAGGATAAGGCTTAGGGTAAGGGTTACGGTTAGGATAAGGTTTAGGGTTAGGGAACGGGTACGGTTTAGGGTACAGGTTAGGGAACGACAAACGGTTAGGGTTAGGGTATGTGTTAGGGTACGGGTCAGTGTCAGTGTATGGATTAGGATTAGATTATGGGTTACCGTAAGGGTTAGGGTTAGGGAACGGGTACAGTTTAGGGTATAGGTTAGGGTATGACAATGAGTTAGGGTTATGGTACGTATTAGGCTACAGGTTAGTGTTAGTGTATGGGTTAGGATTAGGGTACAGGTTAGTGACAGGTTTAGAGTATGGGTTAGGTTTAGGGTTAGGTTTACGGTGAGGGAAAGGGTAGGGTTTAGGGTAAATGTTAGGGTATGACAATGGGTTAGTGTTAGGGTATGTGTTAGGGTATCAGTGTATGGGTTAGGATTAGGGTATGGGTTAGGGTAAGGCTTAGGGTAAGGGTAAGGGTAAGGGTTAGGGTTAGTATTAGGTTTACAGAACGGTATGGTTTAGGGTACAGGTTAGGGTACGATAACGCATTAGGGTTAGGGTACGTGTTAGGGTACAGGTTAGTGTTAGTGTATAGGTTAGGTTTAGGTTACGGGGTTAGGGGAAGGCTTAGGTTAAGGGATAGGGTTAGGGTTAGGGTCAAAGTACAGTTTAGGGTATAGGTTAGGGTACGACAACATTTTAGAATTAGGGTACATGTTAGGGTAAGGGTTAGTGTTAGTGTACGGGTTAGGATTAGGGTGTGGGGTAGAGTAAGGCTTAGGGTAAGGGTTATGGTTATGATTAGGTTTAGGGTTAAGGAACGGATATGATTTAGGGTACAGGTTAGGGAACGACAACAGATTAGGTTTAGGGTATGTATTAGGTTACGGGTTAGTGTTAGTGTACGGGTTAGGATTAGGGTATGGGTTAGGGTATGGTTTAGGGTAAGGCTTAGGGTAACGGTTAGGGTTAGAGTTAGGGAACGGGTTCGGTTTAGTGTACAGGTTAGGGTACGACAACATGTTAGGCTTAGGTTACGTGTTAGGTTACGCATTAGAGTTAGTGTATGGGTTAGGATTAGGGTACGTGTTAGGGTAAGCATTAGGGGAAGGCTTAGGGTAAGGGTTAGGGTTAGCATTAGGGTTAGGGAACGTGTTTGGTTTAGGGTACAGGTTAGGGTACGACAATGTGTTATGAGCAGGGTACGTGTTTTAGTCCGGGTTAATGTATGGGTTAGGATCAGGGTATGGGTTAGGGTAGGTGTTAGCATTAGGGATAGCGTTTGGGAATGGGTACGGTTTAGGGTACAGGTTAGTGTACGAAAATGGGTTAAGGTTAGGGTACATGTTAGGTTATGGCTTAGTGTTAGTGTATGGATTAGGATTAGGGTACAGGTTAGGGTAAGGCTTAGGTTAAGGTTTAGACTTAGGGTTAGAGTTGGGGTACGGGTATGGTTTAGGGTACAGGTTAGGGAATGACAAGGGGTTAGGGTACGTGTTAGGGTACGGTTTAGTGTTAGTGTACGGGTTTGGATTAGGGTACGGGTTAGGTTAAGGTTGAAGGTAAGGTTTAGGGAACAGGTTCGGTTTAGGGTATAGGTTAGGGTATGACAACGTGTTAGTTTCAGGGTACGTGTTAGGGTATGATTTAGTGTTACTGTACGGGTTAGGTTAAGGGTTAGGGTAGGGGTTAGGTTTAGGGTTAGCATTAGGGAATGGGTACGGTTTAGGGTACAAGTCAGGGAACGACAACGGGTTAGGTTACGTGTTAGGGTACGTGTTAGTGTACTGATTAGCGTTAGGGTGCGTGTTATGGGAAGTGTTAGGATAAGGGTTAGGGTTAGGGTACGTTTTAAAGTACAGGTTAGGGTACGACAATGGGTTAGGGTTAGTGTACGTGTTAAGGTACTGGTTACTGTTAGTGTACGGGTTAGGATTAGGGTAAGGTTTAAGGATAAGGTTTAGGGCTAGGGTTAGGGTTAGGTTTAGGGTTAGGGAATGGGTAGGTTTCAGGGTCAAGCTTAGTGTATGACAACAGGTTAGCTTGAGGGTATGTGTTAGGGCATGGGTTAGTGTTAGTGTACGGGTTAGGATTTGGGTACGGGTTAGCGTAAGGCTTAGGGTAAGGGTTACGCATAGGGTTAGGTTTCGTGTTATGGAATGGGTATGGTTTAGGGTAAAGGTTAGGGTATGACAACATGTTATGGTTTGGGTATGTGTTAGGTTACCAGTTAGTGTCAGTGTACAGGTTAGGATTAGGGTACAGGTTAGGGGAAGACTTAGGGAAAGTGTAAGGGTTAGGGTTAGGGAACGGATACAGTTTAGGGTACAGGTTAGTGTACGACAACGGGGTAGGGTTAGCATATGTGTTAGGTTACCAATTAGTGTTAGTGTATGGGTTAGGATTAAGGTAAGGTTTAGGGAAAGGTTTAAGGTAAGGGTTAGGGTTAGGTTTAGGGTTAGTGTTAGGTTTAGGGTTAGGGAATGGGTAGCGTTTAGGGTAAAGGTTAGCGTATGACAATGGGTTAGGTTGAGGGTATGTGTTAGGGCATGGGATAGTTTTAGTGCACGGCTTAGGATTTGTGTACAGGTTAGGGCAAGGCTTGGGGTAAGGGTTAGGTTTAGGGTTAGTGTTAGCGTTAGCTTTAGGGAATGGTACAGTTTAGGGTACACATTAGGGTACAGCAACATGTTAGGGTATGTGTTAGTGTACAGTTTAGGATTAGGGTACGGGTTAGGAGAAGGCTTAGGTTAAGGGATAGGGTTAGGGTTAGCATCACCGTATGGTTTAGGGTACAGGTTAGGGTATGACAACGTGTTAAAATTTGGGCACGTGTTAGGGTAAGGGTTACTGTTAGTGTACGGGTTAGGATTAGGGTATGGGGTAGGCTATGGTTTAGGGGTAAGGGTTAGGGTTAGGGTTAGGGTTAGGGAACAGTTTTGGTTTAGTGTACAGGTTAGGGTACGAAAACGTGTTAGGTTCATTGTATGTGTTAGGGTACGGGTTAGTGTTAGTGTACGGGTTAGGATTAGGGTATGGGTTAGGGTAAGGGTTAGGGTAAGTGTTAGGTTTAGGGTTAGGGAACCATTATGGTTTAGGGTAGAGGTTAGGGTACGGCAACAGGTTAGGGTTAGGTTATGTGTTAGGTTACAGGTTAGTGTTAGTGTACGGGTTAGGATTAGGGTAAGTTTTAGGGCAAGACTTAGGGTAAGGCTTAGGGTTAGGTTTAGGGTTCGGGAAAGGGCTCGGTTTAGGGTATAGGTTATGGTACGACAATGTGTTAGGAATAGGGTACGTGTTAGGGTATGGGGTAGTGGTAGTGTACGGGTTACGATTAGGGTAAGGCTTAGGGTAAGGGTAAGGGTTAGGGAACAGGTACAGTTTAGGGTATAGGTTAGGGTACAAGTGGTTAGGGTTAGTGTTAGTGTACAGGTTAGGATTAGGGTATGGGTTAGGGTAAGGGTAACAGGGTGACAGTAAGGGTTAGAGTTAGGGAACTGGTATGGTTTGGGGTACATTTTAGGGTATACAACGGGTTAGGGTTAGGGTACGTGTTAGGGTACGGGTTAGTGTTAGTGTACGGGTTTGGATTAGGGTACAGGTTAGGGTAAGGTTTAGGGCTGGGTTAGGATTAGGGAACAGGTATGCTTTAGGGTACAGGTTAGGGTACGAAAACCTGTTAGGGTTAGGGTACGTGTTAGGGTACAGGTTAGTGTTAGCGTATGGTTTAGGATTAGGGTACAGGTTAGGGTAAGGCTTAGGGAAAGGATTAGGGTTAGGGTTAGCATTAGGGAAGAGGTTCGGTTTAGGGTATAGGTTTCAGTATGACAACGTGTTAGGGTTAGGGTACATGTTAGGGTACGGGTGAGTGTTAGTGTATGGGTTAGGATTAGGGTACGTGTTAGCGTAAGGGTGAGGGTTAGGGTTAGGAAATGGGTACGATTTAGGATACAGGTTAGGGTACGACAACAGGTTAGTGTTAGGGTACGTGTTAGGATATGGGTTAGTGTACGGGTTAGAATTAGGGTATGGGTAAGGTAAGGCTTAGGGTAAAGGTTAGGGTTTTTGCTAGGGTTAGGGAATGGGTATGGTTTAGGGTACAGGTTAGGGAACGACAATGTGTTAGCGTTAGGGTACGTGTTCGCGTACGTGTTAATGTTAGTGGACGGCTGAGGATTAAGGTACGGTTTAGGGTAAGGCTTAGGGTAAAGGTTAGGGTTAGGGTTAAGGTTAGGGTTAGCCTTAGGGTTAGGGAATGGGTACGGTTTAGGATACAGGTTAGAGTATCACAGTGGGTTAGGTTTAGGGTACGTGTTATGTGTTAGTCTTAGGGTGCGGGTGAGGATATCGGTACTGGTTAGGGTAAGTGCTACGGTTAGGGTTAGGGAACTAGTAGGGTTTAGGGTACAGGTTACAGTATGACAATGTGTTAGGGTTAGGGTACAGGTTAGTTTTAATGTATGGGTTAGGATTAGGATATGTGTTAGGGCTAGGTAATGGGTACGGTTTAAGGTACAGGTTAGGGTAAGACAAAGGGTTACGGTTATGGTACGTGTTAGGGTACATGTTAGTGTTAGTGTATGGGTTTGGATTAGGGTATGGGTTAAGATAAGGCTTAGGGTAAGGGTTAGGTTTAGGGTTAGGTTTAGGGAATGTGTACGGTTTATGGTACATGTTATGGCACGACAACTGTTTAGGGTTTGGGTACGTGTTAGGGTACAGGTTAGTGTTAGTGTATGGGTTAGGATTAGGGTACAGTTTAGTGTAAGGCTTATGGTAAGTGTTAGGGAATGGGTACGGTTTAGGGTATAGGTTAGGGAACGACAATGGTTTAGGGCTAGGTTATGGGTTAGGGTACGGGTCAGAGTTAGTGTATGGATTAGAATTAGAGTACGGGTTATGGTAAGGGTTAGGTTTAGGGTTAGGGAACGGGTACGGTTTAGGGAATAGTTTAGGTTATGACAACGGTTTAGGGTTAGGGTACGTGTTAGGCTACGGGTTAGTGTTAGTGTACTGGTTACGATTAGGGTATGTTTAGGGTTAAGGTAGGGAAAGGGTACTGTTTAGTGTACAGGTTAGGGTACAAAAACGGGTTAGGGTTACTGTACGTGTTAGGGTACGGGGTAGTGTTAATGTACGGGTTAGGATTAGGGTACGGGTTAGGGTAAGGCTTCGGGTAAGGGTTAGGGTTAGGGAAAGGGTACTGTTTAGGGTACAGGTTATGGTAATAAAACGGGTTAGGGTTTCTGTACATGTTAGGGTACGGGGTACTGTTAGTGTACGGGTTAGGATTAGGGTACTGGTTAGGGCAAGGGTAAGGGTTAGGGTTAGGGTTACAATTAGGGAACAGGAAGGGTTTAGGGTACAGGTTAGGGTATGACAACAGGTTAGGGTTAGGGTACAGGTTAGTGTTAGTGTACTGATTAGCATTAGGGTACGTGTTACGGTAACGTTTAGGGTTAGCATTAGGGTACGGTTTAGGGTACAGGTTAGGGTATGACACGAGGTTAGGGTTAGGGTCCATGTTAGGGTATGGGTTAGTGTTAGTGTATGGGTTAGGATTAGGATACAGGTTAGGTTATGGGTAAGTGTTAGTGTATGGGTTAGGATTAGGGTACAGGTTAGGGTAAGGCTTAGGGCAAGGGTTAGGGCTAGGGTTAGGGTTAGGGAATGGGTACGGTTTAGTGTACAGGTTAGTGTATGACAACGGGTTAGTGTTAGTGTATGGGTTAGGAGTAGGGTACTGGTTAGGGTAAGGATTCGGTTTAGGTTTAGGCTAAGTGTTAGGTTTAGGGAATGGGTATGGTTTAGGGTACATGTTAGGCTAAGACAACAGGTTAGGGTTAGTGTACGTGTTAGGGTACGGGTTAGTGTTAGTGTACGGGTAAGGATTACGGTACGGGTTAGGATAAGGGTTAGGGCTAGGTTTAGGGAATGGGTACGGTTTAGGGTACACATCAGGGTACGACAACAGGTTAGGGTACGGTTTAGTGTTAGTGTATGTGTTAGGATTAGGGTACGGGTTAGGGTTAGGGAACAGGTACGGTTTCGTGTACAGGTTAGAGTACGACAGCGTTTTAGGGTTAGGATACGTGTTAAGGTACGGGTTAGTGTTAGTGCATGGGTTAGATTTAGGGTACGGGTTAGGGTATGGTTTTTTATTAGGGTTAGGTTTAGCGTTAGGGAATGGGTACTGTTTATGGTACTGGTTAGTGTATGACAATGGGTTAGGGTTACAGTCTGTGTTAGGGTATGGGTTAGTGTTAGTGTACGGGTTAGGATTAGTTTGTGTGTTAGGGTATGGTTTAGTGTTAGATTTAGCATTATGGAAAGTGTACGGGTTAGGGCAGAGGTTAGGGTATGACAACGGGTTATGGTTAGGGTATCTGTAAAGGTTAGGGTTTGGACACGGGTTAGTGTAAGGTTTAGGGTTAGGGTTAGCGTTAGGCTACGACAATGGGTTAGGGTTAGGGTACGTGTTAGTGTTAGTGTTTGGGTTATTATTAGGGCATGGCTTAGTGTAAGGGTTAGGGTTACGGTTAGGGTTAGGGATCGGGTACGGTTTAGGTTATAGTTTAATGTAAGACAACAGCAGCCTTTGGGGGGTTATCCGGGCATATTCAGCTCTAGTGTATGAAAGAGGAACACCACTGGCAGAAAGGTCTGTTTCCTTAGTTACCAGAATGGGGAAAGCGGAAGTGCTGCCGCACAATGGCCATTACCTGCAACAGCATCTGTAAAACCTGTGCTAATCGTCACTTCATATGCACAAGTACTGGAGGGCTGTAAATGAAACCTGCCCTCAAAATGTCTTGAGAGGTGTAATGGCCAAAATATTTCAAAATGTGGCACATACTTCAAGAAAACCATTTGAAGAGGTAAGTTGTTCTCACAGTTTGAAGAAAAAAAGGACATACCTGAAAGCTCAGTTTCAAGGGTTTATGAGACGCATGCAAATCCAGCCACAAAGAGGTATCAGCTCACAGCAGTCAAAATAAAAATTAGCAGAAAAACTACAAAAAATAAATGCTGAGGGGTTATGGAGAAGTGCATACCTTCAACTTTAAATGGGATGTAACCTGGTAAGAGCCACTAATGGAACACAATGGAGGTGCCTTTACAAGGTAAACATTTGGCTACCATATGATCCAACAGGCCCACTCCTGGGCCTATAACCAAAGAAGACAGAACTGGAAAGACACAGGCAGGCAAATGTGCATTGCAGCAGTATTACAATAGCCAAGACATGGAGGCAATGAAAAGTCCATCAACAGATGAGTGGACAAAGAAGAACTTGTACATGTACAGATGGAATACTAGCCAAGGAAAAAAATGACGCAGTGCTATTTGCAACACCATAGATGAGTCTAGAAGTAATCACGCAACTTGTAGTAAGTCAGAAAGTGAAAGACACATATCCTATGATATCACTTATAGATGTTACCTAAAAATTTACACCAGTGAAGATATTTTCACAGAGAAAGGCAATCACAGATTTATTAAACAAACTTATGGTTCACCAATGGAAAGGTGTGCGGATTGGATACATTGGGATGTTGGGGTTAATGGAGATATACAAACACAGGTGAAGTATATAATCACCAAAAACCTACAGAATACCAAGAGAAGACCACTCAACATTGTGTCATAACCTACATGGGAAAAGGGTCCAAAGAACAATAGATATATGTATATGTGTAAAACAACCACATCCTGCACACCTAGAACAAGCAAAACATTGTAATCACAGTTGCTGTGATAAAAAATAAAATTAAATTAAAAAAACAAACAAGAAACAGTGAGATATAAACTTAAGGGTCTTTTTCCTGGCATATTCCATTCTAATTTACATCCTAGAACACGACTTCCCTTAAGGCTCTGTTGACCTAGTAACCAGATTTGTTCAGGAGAATTGCTGCCGCCTTGTGCCCGTTTCACACAACAGCAGCTCTAAACCCAGAGCTAATCTTTACTTGATATTCAAAATAATTCCAGGCCTGTAAATGACACCTGACCTCTAAACAAACTTTTGAGTCATAAATCAAGCAAAAAAATCAAAAGACGTGCACATTTCAAAGTGATGATTTCAAGAGGCATATTTTACGCACATTTTGTCTTCTCTTTCTTTTTCTTTCATTTTATCTGTTAAGAAAAAGGGCATGGAAAAATGCTAAACATCAGAATTAATAAAGCCATGCAAATCCAGTCTACAAAAACTTTCACCTCACAGCCGTCAGAATGATCATCAGCAAAAAAAGTCTACAAACAATAAATGCTGAAGGGATTTCAGAGAAATGTGTACCCTCTAGCTGCTGTTGGGATGTAACCTGGTAACAGCCAGTAGTGAGAACAGAATGGAGGTGCGTTTAAAGGTAGAAATTGAGCTACCATGAGATCTGGTAGGCCAATTGATGGGCCTATGTCCTGAGTAGACCAGAATCAAAAAGACAAAGGCTGGCAATCCTGCACTCTGGCAACATGTACAATAGCCAAGACTTGGAAGAAACCAAAATGTCCATCAACAGAAAAATGCAAAAAGAAGAAGTGGTCGATGTACACAATGGAATATTATCCATGGAAAACTATGAAACAGTGCCGTTGGCAACACCATGCTAGGATCTAGACATAATCACCCAACTTGAAGTAAGAAAGAAACCGAAAGACAGATATCCTATGACATCACTTATAGGTGTTACCTAAAAATTGATACCCAAGAAATTATTGCCAAGAGAAGGACACACATGGATTCAGGAAACAAAAGTATGTTTAACCAAATGGAAATGTGTTAATCAAAAGTATGTTTAATAAATCTGTGATTGCTTTTCTCTGCGGAAATATCTTCATTGGTATCAATTTTGGGGTAACACCTATAATTGATATCATAGGGTACGTGTCTTCCGCTTCTGACTTACTTCAAGTTGTGTGACTACCTCCAGAGGCATCTATGGGTCTGCAAACTGCATTGTTTCATTTTTTTCCCATGGCTAATAATCCATCTGTACATGTACAAGTTATTCTTTGTCCATTCGTCTCCTGATGGACGTTTGGTTTGTTTCTAGGTTTTGGCTCTTGTAATTCTGCTGCAGTGCAGTTTTGCCTGAATGTGTCATTCCATTTCTGTCTTCCTAGGTTATAGGCCAAGGAGTGGAACTGTGGGATCATATGGTATCTCAAGGTTTACTTTTTAAAGACTGGTCCATTCTATTTTCACTAGCGGCACTTACAAGTTTATGAGCCAATTAAAGTTGAGGGTATGCATTCCTTCACAAGCTCTTCAGCATTTACTGTTTGTATTGTTTGTGCTCATGGTCATTCTGACTGGTGTGAGGTGATACGTTTTTGTGGCTGGATTTGCATACGTCTAATAATTCCTTATATTTAGCTTATAGCCATGTACTTTTTTATTGTTTTTTAAAGAGTGAGTACAGCTTACCTATTCAAATGGTTTCTTGAAGTATGTGCCACATTTTGAATTTTTTTGGCCATTACCTCCCTCAACATATTTTGTTGGCAGGTGTCATTTACAGCACTGCAGTCCTTGTGAATACGAAGTGACCTTTAGCACAGGTTTCAAAAGTGCTCTTGGGGCAAACGGGCACAGGGCGGCAGCATGTCTACGTTCCCCACTCTGGTTACTAGGGAAAGAGTACCTTCCTGGAAGTAGTGTTCCTTGGGTGTAACTCAGAGTGGAATGTGCCCGGATGAACACCCAAAGCTTATGTCTCCTTACTTATGTTTGTTTTTTATATTTATTTTTTTCTTCGGAGTAATACTCCATCTTGTACATGGACCACTTGTTCTTTGTGCATTCATGTGTTGATGGAAATTTTGGTTGTTCCAGGTCTTGCTTAGGGTAAATAGTGCTGCATTGTAGGATTGTTAGCCTGTGTCTTTTTGATTCTGGTATTCTCAGGTGATAGAGCCAGTAGTGAGCTACCAGATCATATGGTAGCTCAATTTTTACCCTTAAACGCACCTCCTTTAAATTCTCACCACTGGCTGCTACTATTTGACATCCCAGCAGCAGCTACAGGGTACACAGTTCTCTAAAACCCCTTGAACATCTATTGTTTAGAGCTTTTTTGCTGATGATCATTCAGACTGTTGTCAGGTAAACGTTTTTGTAGATTGAATTTGCATGTCTTTATTAATCCCTGGTGTTGAGCTTCTTCCATTTCTGTGAAACCAAAAAAAAACAAAGATGGAAAAAAATGTGAGTTAAACATACTCTTGAAACTGTCTTCTTGAAAGGTTGCCCTCGTTTGAATTTTCCGTCGATATTCGAACCCAGGATTTGTTTTGAGGGCAGGTGTCATTTACAGATCTGCAATTCTTGTGAATATTAGGTGACCCTTAGCCCTGTGTTTGAAGCTGCTTTTGCAGGAGACGGTCGCATGGCTGCGGCATTTCTCCATTCCCAACTCTGGTTACAAGGGCAAGAGGGCCTTCCTGTGTGTAACGTTCCAACTTGTACGTTAGAATGGAGTATGCCAGGAAAACCCCACATTAGTTTATGTCTCGTTACTTCTTGTTGGCTTTTCTTAATTTTTATTTGTTATCACAGCAAATTCGATTACAACGTTTTGTTTGTTCTAGGTGTGCAGGATGTGGTTCTTTCACACAAATACACATATCTGTTCATCTTCGGATCCATTTCCCATGTGGGTTACGACACAACGTTGAGTAGTCTTCTCTTGGTATTCCGTAGGTATTTGGTGCTTATATATTTCACATGTGTTGGCGTATCTCTGTTTCCCGCAATATGCTAATTTATCCAATCCTCAAACCTTTCCATTTGGTTAACCATACGTTTGTTGATCGAATCTTTGATTGCCTTTCTCTGTGAAAAACCTTCACTGGTATCAATTTTTAGGTAACACCATTAAGTGATATCACAGGATATGTGTCCTTCACTTTCTGAGTTACTTCAAGTTGTGATTACCACTAGACTCATCTATGATGCTGCAAACGGCATTGTTTCATTTTTTTTGCCCGTGGCTCATATT